>NC_061511.1:190666485-190966485 GCF_022539505.1 Lolium rigidum | reverse complement strand
CATAATCAAGCATACCAAGGACCTGTCTCGCGAGCTCACCTTTATTACAGCCAATTGTTCATTTGGAAAACTATCATTAACAGGAACAGGATCATAAGCAATATTTTCCAATCTAGACAAATTATCAAGCAACGAGGATTATCAGCACCTTTCCTATCTACAATATGTAAATCAAATTCTTGCAAAAGAAGTACCCATCTAATAAGTCTCGGCTTAGCAACTTTCTTTGTCATAAGGTATCTAATTGCAGCATGATCAGTATGAATAGTAACTTTTGAATCAACAATATAAGATCTAAATTTATCACAAGCAAAGACTACAGCTAATAATTCCTTTTCAGTTGTAGCATAATTTCTTTGAGCAGCATCAAGAGTTTTACTAGCATAACGAATAACATTCAGTTTTTTATCTACTCGCTGTCCAAGGACAGCGCCTACAGCAAAATCACTAGCATCACACATAATTTCAAAAGGCAAATTCCAATCAGGAGGTTCAACTACGAGAGCAGCTTGTTAAGGCTTTCTTTAGAGTTTCAAAAGCTTTCTTACAATCATCATCAAAAACAAAAGGTACGTCTTTTTGAAGAAGATTAGTAAGAGGCTTTGAAATCTTGGAGAAATCTTTAATAAATCTCCTATAAAACCCAAGCATGACCAAGAACACTACGAATACCTTTAACATCCCTCGGATAGGGCATCTTCTCAATTGCTTCAACTTTAGCTCTATCAACTTCAATACCTTTCTCGAAATTTTATGTCCCAATACAATTCCTTCATTAACCATAAAGTGGCATTTCTCCCAATTAAGAACAAGGTTAGTTTCTTCACATCTCTGCAAAACTTTATCAAGGTTTCGCAAGCAACTATCAAAAGAATTCTCGTAGACGGAAAAATCATCCATGAATACCTCTACAATACTCTCGCAAAAACCATGAAAAATAGCAGACATGCATCTTTGAAAAGTAGCAGGAGCATTACATAAATCAAAAGGCATACGTCTATAAGCATAAGTTCCATAGGGACAAGTAAAAGTGGTTTTCTCTTGATCTTTAGTTTTAACAGCAATTTTTGAAAACCCAGAATAACCATCTAGAAAGCAAAAATGAGTATTTTTAGACAATCTTTCTAGCATTTGATCAATAAATGGTAAAGGGTAATGATCTTTCTTAGTAACTTTATTAACTTTTCAAAAATCAATGCACATTCTATACCCTACAACTACTCTTTGAGGGATGAGCTCATCATTATCATTAGGCACAACAGTCATTCCTCCTTTCTTCGGAACGCAATGCACAGGACTAACCCATCTACTATCAGCAATAGGATATATAATACCAGCCTTCAAGAAGTTTTAATACCTCATTCCTTACCACCTCCTTCATCTTCGGAATTAGACGACGCTGATGTTCAACAACAGGCTTTGCATCATCTTCCATATTAATAGCATGTTGGCAAGTAGAAGGAGAAATCCCCTTCAAATCATCAAGAGTATAGCCAATAGCTCCTCGGTGTTTCTTCAATATTTCCAATAACCTTTCTTCCTCAATCTCTGAAATCTTAGAACTAATAATAACAAGATATATTTTCTTATCATCAATATGAGCATATTTAAGATTATCAGGCAAAGGCTTTAATTCAAAAACAGGATCTTCCTTTGGTGGCGATGTTGTACCCAAATCTTCCACCGGTAAATCATGCTTGAGAATAGGTTGGCGGAGAAAAATTTCCTCAAGCTCATCTCTTTCTTTCCTAAAAACTTCACTCTCGCTATTCTCCAAATGTTGCTGCAAAGGATTATTAGGAACAAGAACAATAGATGCACACTGCTCCATTTTAAAATCATCACTAGGCAAATCAGCTTTATAAGGAGTTTTGGTAAATTTAGAGAAGTTAAACTCATAAGATTCACCAGCAAATTTAGTCAAAATTTTCTCTTTCTTGCAATCTATAATAGCTCCACAAGTATTTAGAAAAGGTCTACCAAAAATAATAGGACAATAACCACTAGCAGCAGAACCAAGTACCAAAAAGTCAGCAGGATATTTAATCTTACCACATAGAACTTCCACGTCTCGGACAATTCCAATTGGAGAGATAGTTTCTCTATTAGCCAGCTGAATAACCACATCAATATCTTCAAGTTCACAAGAACCAATTTCGTGCATAATCTCCGTATAAAGCTCATAAGGAATAGCACTAATACTTGCACCAATATCACATAAACCATAATAGCAATGATCACCAATTCTAACAGATAGCATAGGAACACTAACTTGTTTGGGTTTATTAGGATGTGAAACAATATTAGAAGCATCTTCACAGAAAATAATATGACCATCCTCCACATTTTCGAGTCACAAGATCTTTAACTATTGCAACAAAGAGGTTCAACTTTTATTTGTTCTTCGGGTTCTACGGGTTTCTTTTCACTTTTATGAACCGCACTATTTATAACAGAGTACTCCTTCATTTTAGCAGGGAAAGGAGTTTTTTCAATATAAGCTTCAGGAATAACATGATCAACAGTTTCAACTACAACGCATTTATTAATAGATGAATCAATTTTATCTTTATACGGTTCATGATACTTATCAAAATACTTCTTAGGCAATTCATAATGAGAGGCAAAAGCTTTATAAAGATTTGCAGCAACTTGAGAATCAAGACCATATGTAGCACTCATATTACGAAATTTATCAGTATCCATAAAAGCTTCAATGCATTTATAATCATAAATTATACCCGATTCTCTATCCTTGTCGTTCTCCCAACCTTCGGTATTTTCTTGGATCCGATCAAGAAGGTCCCTTTTAAACTCTTCTTTGTTGCGTGTAAATGATCCGGAACAAGAAGTATCCAAGCAAGGTCTTGTCTTGAAAAGAAAGTCTTGCATAGAAATTATCAATAATAACATTACCAGGAAGCTCATGAATGGGGCATTTGAGCATTAAAGACTTCAATCTCCCCCAAGCTTGGGCAATACTCTCTCCATCATGAGGCCAAAAATTATATATGCGATTCCGATCCTTGTGAATTTCACTTGGAGGATAGAACTTAGAATAAAACTGGGGCACAATATCATTCCATTCAAGAGAGTCCCCATTATCCAGTAATTTATACCAATGCGCCGCCTTACCAGACAACGATATAGAGAATAGTTTCTTCCTCACTTCATCCATAGCAATACCTGCACACTTGAATAAACCGCATAATTCATGCAAAAACAATAAATGATCTCCAGGGTGGGCAGTTCCATCCCCTTCATAGCGGTTATCCATAACACGTTCAATAATTTTCATAGGTATTTTATATGGTATCACTTCCTCACCTAGCGCCTCATCCACTACCGTTGCAGTAGTAGTAGATTTCCCAAATAGAAATTGAAGAGAAGATCTCTCCATAATGACTTATGGCAGCGAGGCAGAAATAAAATCAGCACAAACAAGTAAAGGTTTTCCTTACCAATTCCACTTACCAATAGCGCTTCACTCCCCGGCAACGGCGCCGTGAAAATAGTCTTGATGACCCACAAGTATAGGGGGTGTATCGTAGTATCTTCGATAAGTAAGAATATCGATCCCAACGAGGAGCAGAAGGTGTTGACAAGCAGTTTCGATGAAGGATTCACTGTAAATGCTCACAGACAAGTATTCAGGGGGTTTTGATGTAACAGATGAATAAAGTACGAGTAAGTAAAGTGCGATGGTAACAATTGCAGCGAGTGGCCCAATCCTTTTTAGCACAAAGGACAAGCCAGTTTGTTTACTTATAATGACCAAATGTTCTCGAGGACACACGGGATTTTAGTCTAGTGCTTTCGCTACATACGGCTAAATAATCTTCATTGTTATGATAAGTGTTGTGTGGGTGAACCTATGCTAATGCACCGCCCTTCCTAGGACTAATACATACTTGTGATTATACCCCTTGCAAGCATCCGCAACTACAAGAAAGTAATTAAGAATAAATCTAACCACAGCCTTAAACTCTGAGATCCCGCTATCCCTCCTGCATCGATATACCAACGGGGGTTTAGGTTTCTGTCACTCCGGCAACCCCGCAATTGGCAAACGAGTACAAGATGCATTCCCCTAGGCCCATAAAGGTGAAGTGTCATGTAGTAGATGTTCACATGACACCACTAGAAGAATAACACCACAACTTAAATATCGTACCATTGAATATTACTCAACCATAGTTCACTACTAACATTTAGACTTCACCCATGTCCTCAAGAACTAAACGAACTACTCACGAGACATCATATGGAACATGATCAGAGGTGATATGATGATGAATAACAATCTGAACATAAACCTTGGTTCAATGGTTTCACTCAATAGCATCAACAACAAGTAGGAATAGATACCGGGAGAGTTTCCCCTATCAAACAATCAAGATCAAACCCAAATTGCTACGGCGGTGACGAGGTGCTGCGGTGGAGACGGCGGTGATGATGGTGGAGATGATGATGATGGTGATGGAGATGATGTCCAACTCGATGACGGTGACGATGGCGTCGATTTCCCCCTCCGGGAGGGAATTTCCCCGGCGGATTCCCGCCCGCCGGAGAGCTCTTTTCTCTCTGGTGTTCTCCGCCCCGCGAGGCGGCTGTAACTCTTCGTGAGGTACCCTCTCGTGGCTTAGGTTTTCGGGACAAAGGGTTTCGCGAAGAAAAGGAGGCGAAAGGGGCTGTGGGGCCCCCACACCACATGGTGGCGCGGCCGAGGCCATGGGCCGCGCCGGCTCGTGGTCCGGCCCCACCTTGGGCCTTCTCGGCCTCCTCCTTCCGGCTTCCTTCGTCATCTTGAAAAATAGGATTTTTGGTATAATTTCCTTCCACAGTTGATCTTCCGAAATATTGCGTTCTGACGGTGCTTTTTCCAGCAGAATCCTGGCTCCGGTGCTTGATCCTCCAATAATGATGAAACATGCAAAATAGATGAAATAACATAAGTATTGTGTCCAAATATGAAATATATCAATGAATAACAGACAAATTATGATATAAAATAGCGATGCAAATTGGACGTATCAACTCCCCCAAGCTTAGACTTCGCTTGTCCCCAAGCGAAACCGAACTCGATAAACGGGACCACATGTTTATGGAGTGAAGAGTCGATAAATAAAATACGGACAAGAAGCATCATATTCATTCACACAAGACATTATAGTAAACAACTTCCTCATATAACTCAACTTGAAACAAGTATAAAGTAATCACAAATAAAGGTGCATAAGAAATCATAATTGGTGATGGCAAACTTCGTTCTTGGTCAGAGAACAATTAACAGGTTATACCTATCTATCGAGCAATGCTCTCATGTTAAAGTTTATATTGCACAACTTGCATACCCAATCATAATAGTCTCCTCATAATCATTGATAACTTGCAAAGCTATATTCATTTAGATAAAACTTGTACTAAACAAGGAAAAGTAAAAACATGATGAAGTAAATCACAATATAATGGTTTGATCACAACTACTCAAATGCTTGCTTGAGATGGAGGGAAATAGGTTTACTGACTCAACATAAAGTAAAAGACAGGCCCTTCGCAGAGGGAAGCAGGGATTAAATCATGTGCTAGAGCTTTTTCAGTTTTGAAATCATATAAAGACAATAAAAGTAACATTTTGAGAGGTGTTTGTTGTTGTCAATGACTGGTAGCGGGTACTCTAACCCCCTTGCCAAACAACCTTCAAAGAGCAGCTCCCATATTATTTCCATTTTATGTGGCACTCCTTCCAACCTTTCTTTCACAAACCATGGCTAACCGAATCCTCGGGTGCCTGCCAACAATCTCATACCATGAAGGAGTGCCTTTTTATTTTGGTTTTATTATGATGATGACACTCCCCCCAACCTTTGCTTACACAAGCCATGGCTAACCGAATCCTTCGGGTGCCGTCCATCAATCACATACCATGGAGGAGTGTCTATTTAGTTTAATTAATTTGGGACTGGGGAATCCCATTGCCAGCTCTTTTTGCAAAATTATTGGATAAGCGGATGAAGCCACTAGTCCATTGGTGAAAGTTGCCCAACAAGATTGAAAGATAAAACACCACATACTTCCTCATGAGCTATAAAACATTGACACAAATAAGAGATACTAAGTTTTGAATTGTTTAAAGGTAGCACATGAAGTATTTACTTGGAATGGCAGAAATTACCATGTAGTAGGTAGATATGGTGGACACAAATGGCATAGGTTTGGGTTAAGGTTTGGATGCACGAGAAGTATTCCCTCTCAGTACAAGTCTTTGGCTAGCAAGGCTAATTAGCAAGCATAAGAGTTGAAGGAAACAAACAAATATACATGTGATAGAAACAATCATGCATCTTCCTTGTAAGTACAAACAGTTTTAACTTCAGAATACTAAGCTAAGAACTGATAAGAAAGATAATAACATCTTCTACATGTATTTCCTCTATTCTTCTTGAACTCAAAGTGTTGTTGCTATTGACCATTGCTAAGTTTGCCAAAACCAAATAGATTTACTCATTGCTCCCAAAGTGGTACCAATACTAAAATCAAGATCAATCATATAGTAGAAATTGCAAACTAAAATAAGGTGTGCAATATGTAAATGATAAGACTTCTCATTAATATTTCATAACGATAACTCACACCAAGGGATACATAGATAACCAACTAAAGGAGAGATACTTCCAAACTGCAACCCATCTTATATGATAACTTCCCTACTCATGATATGACACTACTTGACAATAAAAAGTAAAAGGTAGTGATGATGTGATACCGCGGCACTCCCCAAGCTTGGAACAAACCAAGGGGATGCCAATACCGATGATGAATTACTCCTGCGGCGATGGTGGTGATGAATTCCTGACAAGCTTCTCAATAAGCTCCCGAAGCTCATCAATCTTGTATGTGAGATTGCGAATCATCTCCGAATTGTGCTCGACGCGGTTAAGAAGTCTGTCCGACGGCGAGTCCCAACTCTTGGAGTTATTTCCCCACTCTTCAGCCTCAGGCTCCCTCCTTCCTGCAGTGTTAGAGCGATCTATATCCCAATTGCTAGGCAATGCTGCCTTGGGAGTCCCTTCAATTTGATTATTGAAAATTAGATTGTGGAAGGGGTGATGAGTGCCTGATAAGGATGTCTTCGGAGCTAGGTAATGACGTGGAACCGCTCCTCCAGTGCGAATTCTTGCGCTCTTGTTTGCACTAAAAGGGTTGTCCACCACCTCGATGCTTGCGATGGTAGCACGCGGGTGTGCGCGCGAATCTTCCTCCATCTCTTCTTCATCCTCTTCCTTGACGTCCTTGTCCTCCTCTTTCCACTCAAGATCTTGATTATCTTCATCCGAAAGCTCCTTGCCCTTGTTCTTGGAGACCATGGTGCTTCTAAACTGAAAATAGATCCTGGCAGAAACAGCTCGAAACAAAACACGTCGAGAAAACGATATACGGACCTCCAAGGGTCCGGGGGATTATATAGCAAAAATTTTCACGACAAACGGAAAGTACCAGATCGAACCAGAGTCGGAAAGGGGCGACGAGGCGGCCAGACCATAGGTCGGCGCGGGCCCAGGTCAGGCCGCGCCGGCCTATGGTGGCACGCCCTCGTGCGTCCTTTCCACTCCGTTTCGAACTCGTAATTTTTCATATTTTCCAAAAACAGCAAAAATATTGTTCGGAAAGTAAATTGCGAACTTTTCATTACCAGTACTGTTACCTATTCAAAGTCGAGTTCTGGCGGACTGTCAATTTGTCCTTTAATGAAAGCCTCCGGTGTTTCCACTTGAATAATATCAACATCAACATTATAAGAATCACCTGAGATATAATGCTTGAGTCTTTGTCCATTCACCACTTGCGTGGCATTGCCTTGGAGAGAGCTAATTTTAATTGCTCCTAAACGATACACCTCCTCAACAACATATGGTCCTTCCCATTTCGAGAGTAATTTCCCTGCAAAGAGTCTGAGACGAGACCGATACAATATGACTTTATCCCCAACATTAAACTCTCTTTTGATGATCCTTCTATCATGCCATTTCTTAACTTTCTCTTTAAAGAGTTTAGCATTTTCATAAGCTTCACTTCTCCATTCATCTAGAGAACTCAATTGCAACAACCTCTTATTACCGGCAAGTTTAGGATCTTTATTTAATTCTCTAACGAGCCCAATAAGCTTTGTGCTCTAGTTCTAAAGGTAAATGACAAGCTTTCCCATAAACCATTTTATAAGGTGACATTCCCATGGGATTTTTATAAGCGGTTCTATAAGCCCATAGTGCATCCTTCAATTTACTAGCCCAATTCTATCTAGTTTTATTAACGGTCTTTCCCAAAATAGATTTAATCTCTCTATTTGATAATTCTACTTGACCACTAGTTTGAGGATGATAAGCGGAAGCAATTCTATGATTAATACCATACCTAGCAAGAGTTTTTCTAAAACCTCCATGAATAAAATGAGAACCTCCATCAGTCATAATATATCTAGGCACTCCAAATCTAGGAAAAATAATGTCTAAAAGCATTCTTAAAGAGGTCTCACCATCAGCACTTTTTGTAGGTATGGCTTCCACCCATTTAGTAACATAATCAACAGCAACAACTATATGCGTATTACCTTCTAAAGACGGAAAAGGTCCCATGAAGTCAAATCCCCAACAATCAAATGGTTCAATAACAAGAGTATAATTCATAGGCATTTCATTACGTCTGGAGATATTACCAACCCTTTGGCATTCATCACAAGATAAAATAAACTTTCTCGCATCCTTGAAGAGAGTTGGCCAATAAAAACCTGATTGTAGAACCTTTTGCGCGGTTCTTTCTCCGGCGTGATGTCCTCCATAAACACTACCATGACATTTACTTAATATCTCTTGTTGTTCATATTCGGGAGCACAACTTCGCAGAATACCATCCACTCCTTCTTTATATAAGTGTGGGTCATCCCAGAAATAATGCCTCAAGTCATAAAAGAATTTTCTCCTTTGCTGAGCTGAAAAGGTTGGAGGCAAGTACTTGGAAACAATAAAGTTAGCATAATCGAGCATACCAAGGACCTGTCTCGCGAGCTCACCTTTATTACAGCCAATTGTTCATTTGGAAAACTATCATTAACAGGAACAGGATCATAAGCAATATTTTTCAATCTAGACAAATTATCAGCAACAGGATTATCAGCACCTTTCCTATCTACAATATGTAAATCAAATTCTTGCAAAATAAGTACCCATCTAATAAGTCTCGGCTTAGCATCTTTCTTTGTCATAAGGTATCTAATTGCAGCATGATTAGTATGAATAGTAACTTTTGAATCAACAATATAAGATCTAAATTTATCACAAGCAAAGACTACAGCTAATAATTCCTTTTCAGTTGTAGCATAATTTCTTTGAGCAGCATCAAGAGTTTTACTAGCATAATGAATAACATTCAGTTTTTTATCTACTCGCTGTCCAAGAACAGCGCCTACAAGCAAAATCACTAGCATCACACATAATTTCAAAAGGCAAATTCCAATCGGAGGTTCAACTACAGGAGCAGCTTGTTAAGGCTTTCTTTAGAGTTTCAAAAGCTTCCTTACAATCATCATCAAAAACAAAAGGTACGTCTTTTTGAAGAAGATTAGTAAGAGGCTTTGAAATCTTGGAGAAATCTTTAATAAATCTCCTATAAAACCTAGCATGACCAAGAACACTACGAATACCTTTAACATCCCTCGGATAGGGCATCTTCTCAATTGCTTCAATTTTAGCTCTATCAACTTCAATACCTTTCTCGGAAATTTTATGTCCCAATACAATTCCTTCATTAACCATAAAGTGGCATTTCTCCCAATTAAGAACAAGGTTAGTTTCTTCACATCTCTGCAAAACTTTATCAAGGTTTCGCAAGCAACTATCAAAAGAATTCCCGTAGACGGAAAAATCATCCATGAATACCTCTACAATACTCTCGCAAAAACCATGAAAAATAGCAGACATGCATCTTTGAAAAGTAGCAGGACATTACATAAACCAAAAGGCATACGCCTATAAGCATAAGTTCCATAGGGACAAGTAAAAGTGGTTTTCTCTTGATCTTTAGCTTTAACAGCAATTTGTGAAAACCAAGAATAACCATCAAGAAAGCAAAAATGAGTATTTTTAGACAATCTTTCTAGCATTTGATCAATAAATGGTAAAGGGTAATGATCTTTCTTAGTAACTTTATTAACTTTTCGAAAATCAATGCACATTCTATACCCTACAACTACTCTTTGAGGGATGAGCTCATCATTATCATTAGGCACAACAGTCATTCCTCCTTTCTTGGGAACGCAATGCACAGGACTAACCCATCTACTATCAGCAATAGGATATATAATACCAGCTTCAAGAAGTTTTAATACCTCATTCCTTACCACCTCCTTCATCTTCGGAATTAGACGACGCTGATGTTCAACAACAGGCTTTGCATCATCTTCCATATTAATAGCATGTTGGCAAATAGAAGGAGAAATCCCCTTCAAATCATCAAGAGTATAGCCAATAGCTCCTCGGTGTTTCTTCAATATTTCCAATAACCTTTCTTCCTCAATCTCTGAAAGCTTAGAACTAATAATAACAGGATATATTTTCTTATCATCAATATGAGCATATTTAAGATTATCAGGCAAAGGCTTGCACACTGCTCCATTTTAAAATCATCACTAGGCAAATCAGCTTTGTAAGGAGTTTTGGTAAATTTAGAGAAGTTAAACTCATAAGATTCACCAGCAAATTTAGTCAAAATTTTCTCTTTCTTGCGATCTGTAATAGCTCCACAAGTATTTAGAAAAGGTCTACCAAAAATAATAGGACAATAACCACTAGCAGCAGAACCAAGTACCAAAAAGTCAGCAGGATATTTAATCTTACCACATAGAACTTCCACATCTCGGACAATTCCAATTGGAGAGATAGTTTCTCTATTAGCCAGCTGAATAACCACATCAATATCTTCAAGTTCACAAGAACCAATTTCGTGCATAATCTCCGTATAAAGCTCATAAGGAATAGCACTAATACTTGCACCAATATCACATAAACCATAATAGCAATGATCACCAATTCTAACGAGATAGCATAGGAACACTAACTTGTTTGGGTTTATTAGGATGTGAAACAATATTAGAAGCATCTTCACGTAAAATAATATGACCATCCTCCACATTTTCAGATCACAAGATCTTTAACTATTGCAACAAGCAGAGTTCAACTTTTATTTGTTCTTCGAGTTCTACGAGTTTCTTTTCACTTTTATGAACCGCACTATTTATAACAGAGTACTCCTTCATTTTAGCAGGGAAAGGAGTTTTTTCAATATAAGCTTCGGGAATAACATGATCGGCAGCTTCAACTACAACGCATTTATTAATAGATGAATCAATTTTATCTTTATACGGTTCATGATACTTATCAAAATTCTTCTTAGGCAATCCATAATGAGAGGCAAAAGCTTTATAAAGATTTGCAGCAACTTGAGAATCAAGACCATATGTAGCACTCATATTACGAAATTTATCAAGTATCCATAAAAGCTTCAATGCATTTATAATCATAAATTATACCCGATTCTCTATCCTTGTCGTTCTCCCAACCTTCAGTATTTTCTTGGATCCGATCAAGAAGGTCCCTTTTAAACTCTTCTTTGTTGCGTGTAAATGATCCAGTAACAAGAAGTATCCAAGCAAGGTCTTGTCTTGAAAAGAAAGTCTTGCATAGAAATTATCAATAATAACATTACCAGGAAGCTCATGAATGGGGAATTTGAGCATTAAAGACTTCAATCTCCCCCAAGCTTGGGCAATACTCTCTCCATCATGAGGCCAAAAATTATATATGCGATTCCGATCCTTGTGAATTTCACTTGGAGGATAGAACTTAGAATAAAACCGGGGCACAATATCATTCCATTCAAGAGAGTCCCCATTATCCAAGAATTTATACCAATGCGCCGCCTTACCAGACAGCGATATAGAGAATAGTTTCTTCCTCACTTCATCCATAGCAATACCTGCACACTTGAATAAACCGCATAATTCATGCAAAAACAATAAATGATCTCCAGGGTGGACAGTTCCATCCCCTTCATAGCGGTTATCCATAACACGTTCAATAATTTTCATAGGTATTTTATATGGTATCACTTCCTCACCTGGCGCCTCATCCACTACCGTTGCAGTAGTAGTAGATTTCCCAAATAGAAATTGAAGAGAAGATCTCTCCATAATGACTTATGGCAGCAGGCAGAAATAAAATCAGCACAAACAGTAAAGGTTTTCCTTACCAATTCCACTTACCAATAGCGCTTCACTCCCCGGCAACGGCGCCATAAAATAGTCTTGATGACCCACAAGTATAGGGGGTGTATCGTAGTATCTTCGATAAGTAAGAATGTCGATCCCAACGAGGAGCAGAAGGTGTTGACAAGCAGTTTTGATGAAGGATTCACTGTAAATGCTAACATACAAGTATTCAGGGGGTTTTGATGTAACAGATGAATAAAGTACGAGTAAGTAAAGTGCGAGGGTAACAATTGCAGCAAGTGGCCCAATCCTTTTTAGCACAAAGGACAAGCCGGTTTGTTTACTTATAATGACCAAACGTTCTCGAGGACACACGGGATTTTAGTCTAGTGCTTTCGCTACATACGGCTAAATAATCTTCATTGTTATGATAAGTGTTGTGTGGGTGAACCTATGCTAATGTACCGCCATTCCTAGGACTAATACATACTTGTGATTATACCCCTTGCAAGCATTCGCAACTACAAGAAAGTAATTAAGAATAAATCTAACCACAACCTTAAACTCTGAGATCCTCGCTATCCCTCCCGCATCGATATACCAACGGGGGTTTAGGTTTCGTCACTCCGGCAACCCCGCAATTGGCAAACGAGTACAAGATGCATTCCCCTAGGCCCATAAAGGTGAAGTGTCATGTAGTCGACGTTCACATGACACCACTAGAAGAATAACACCACAACTTAAATATCATACCATTGAATATTACTCAACCATAGTTCACTACTAACATTTAGACTTCACCCATGTCCTCAAGAACTAAACGAACTACTCACGAGACATCATATGGAACATGATCAGAGGTGATATGATGATGAATAACAATCTGAACATAAACCTTGGTTCAATGGTTTCACTCAATAGCATCAACAACAAGTAGGAATAGATACCGGGAGAGTTTCCCCTATCAAACAATCAAGATCAAACCCAAATTGCTACGGCGGTGACGAGGTGCTGCGGTGGAGACGGCGGTGATGATGGTGGAGATGATGATGATGGTGATGGAGATGATGTCCAGCTCGATGACGGTGACGATGGCGTCGATTTCCCCTCCGGGAGGGAATTTCCCAGCGGATTCCTCGCCCGCCGGAGAGCTCTTTCTCTCTCGGTGTTCTCCGCCCCGCAAAGGCGGTCTGTAACTCTTCGCGAGGTACCCTCTCGTGGCTTAGGTTTTCGGGACGAAGGGTTTCGCGAAGAAAAGGAGGCGAAAGGGGCTGTGGGGCCCCCACACCACATGGTGGCGCGGCCAGAGCCATGGGCCGCGTCGGCCCGTGGTCCGGCCCCACCTTGGGCCTTCTCGGCTCCTCCTTCCGGCTTCCTTCGTCATCTTGAAAAATAGGATTTTTGGTATAATTTCCTTCCACAGTTGATCTTCCGAAATATTGCGTTCTGACGGTGCTTTTTCTAGCAGAATCCTGGCTCCGGTGCTTGATCCTCCAATAACGATGAAACATGCAAAATAGATGAAATAACATAAGTATTGTGTCCAAATATGAAATATATCAATGAATAACAGCAAATTATGATATAAAATAGCGATGCAAATTGGACGTATCAACTCCAGAAAACAGTCTTGATGACCCACAAGTATAGGGGATCGCGATAGTCTTCGAGGGAAGTAAAACCCAAATTTATTGATTCGACACAAGGGGAGGTAAAGAATACTTATAAGCCTTAACAACTGAGTTGTCAATTCAGCTGCACCTGGAAAAGCACTAGCAACATGGGTGATGTGAAAGTAGCAGTAATATGAGAGCAGTAGTAACAGTAACACAGCAGCAGTAATAGCAACACAGGAGCAATGGCACCAGAAAATAGTTGATACTACTTCCAATGACATGTAGAACAAGTATATGATGATGAGAGATGGACCGGGGTTCCCAGCGATCTACACTAGTGGTAACTCTCCAATAAGTGACAAGTGTTGGGTGAACAAATTACAGTTGGGCAATTGATAGGAATCAAAGGCATTAAGATAGAATAACCAGATTATTAATTATGTAGGCATGTTTTCCGTATATAGTCGTACGTGCTCGCAATGAGAAACTTGCACAACATCTTTTGTCCTACCAGCCGGTGGCAGCCGGGCCTCAAGGGAAACTACTGGATATTAAGGTACTCCTTTTAATAGAGTACCAGAGCAAAGCATTAACACACCGTGAAAACATGTGATCCTCACATCACTACCATCCCCTCCGGTTGTCCCGATTTCTGTCACTTCGGGGCCATTGGTTCCGGACAGTGACATGTGCATACAACTTGTAGATACAATCTAAGCAATAATTATAGAGCTCAAATCTAAGATCATGCCACTCGGGCCCTAGTGACAAGCATTAAGAATAACAAGATTGCAGCAACAATAACTTCACAAACTTTATAGATAGACTAATCATAATGTATCATCCATCGGATCCCAACAAACACAACACCGATTACATCGGATGAATCTCAATCATGTAAGGCAGCTCATGAGATCATTGTATTGAAGTACATGGAGGAGAGAATACCAACTAGCTATCGCTAGAACCCGTAGTCCATGGGGGAACTACTCACGGAGCATGGTGGAGGCGGTGGCGTTGATGGAGATGGCTTCCGGGGCACTTCCCCGTCCCGGCAGGGTGCCGTAACGCAGAGTTCTGTCCCCCGAATTGGAGTTTCGCGACGGTGGCGGCGCCCCGGAGTCTTTCCGGAGTTTCGTCAATTGGTACGGTGTTTTTAGGTCGAAAGGGGTTTTATAGGCGAAGAGGCGGCGCAGGAGGGCTGACAGGGTGGCCTCACCCTAGGCCGGCGCGGCCAGGGTCTGGCCCGCGTGGCCCTATGGTGTGGGCCCCCTGGCTCTCCTCCGACTCTTCTTCGGTGTTCTGGAGCCTTCCGGAGAAAATAGGAGGTTTGGCGTTGATTTCGTCCAATTCCGAGAATATTGCCCGAACAGCCTTTCTGGAACCAAAAACAGCAGAAAACAGGAACT
Organism: Lolium rigidum; assembly: GCF_022539505.1. NCBI lineage: Eukaryota > Viridiplantae > Streptophyta > Magnoliopsida > Poales > Poaceae > Lolium > Lolium rigidum. The sequence continues at coordinate 190,951,201 of NC_061511.1, read as the reverse complement.
GCACTGTGGCATCTTGTTAATAGGTTAGTTCCGGAAAACGCATGAAATCATCATAAAGTGCAAGCAAAACATGTAAGTATTGTCATAAAACAAGCATGGAACGACAGAAATTATGGATACGTCGGAGACGTATCAGCATCCCCAAGCTTAGTTCCTGCTCGTCCCGAGCAGGTAAACGATAAAAAGAATAATTTCTGTAGTGACATGCTACTTACATAACCTTGATCATACTATTACAAAGCATATGAAATGAATGACGTGACTCAAGGCAATGATCTATAGTTGCTAACAAATAGATAACATATAGCAAAACTTTTCATGAATAGTACTTTCAAGACAAGCATCAAAAGTCTTGCACAAGAGTTAACTCATAAAGCAATAAATTCAAAGTAAAGGCATCGAAGCAACACAAAGGAAGATATAAGTTTCAGCGGTTGCTTTCAACTTTCAACATGCATATCTCATGGATAATTGTCAATACAAAGTAATATGATGAATGCAAATATGCAAGTATGTAAGAATCAATGCACAGTTGACACAAGTGTTTGCTTCTAAGATGGAAAGAGATAGGTGAACTGACTCAACATAAAAGTAAAAGAATGGCCCTTCGCAGAGGGAAGCATTGATTGCTATATTTGTGCTAGAGCTTTGGTTTTGAAAACATAAAGAGAGCATAAAAGTAAAATTTTGAGAGGTGCTTGTTGTTGTCAACGAATGGTAGTGGGCACTCTAACCCCCTCGCCAGACAAACCTTCAAAGAGCGGCTCCCATTTTATTTTATTTTTGGGTGGCACTCCTTCCAACCTTTCTTTCACAAACCATGGCTAACCGAATCCTCGGGTGCCTCGCCAACAATCTCATACCATGAAGGAGTGCCTTTTTATTTTAGTTTTATTATGATGACACTCCTCCCAACCTTTGCTTACACAAGCCATGGCTAACCGAATCCTTCGGGTGCCATCCAACAATCACATACCATGGAGGAGTGTCTATTTTAGTTTGATTAATTTGGGACTGGGAATCCCATTGCCAGCTCTTTTTGCAAAATTATTGGATAAGCGGATGAAGCCACTAGTCCATTGGTGAAAGTTGCCCAACAAGATTGAAAGATAAACACCACATACTTCCTCATGAGCTATAAAACATTAACACAAATTGAGAAGCATTTTGAATTGTTTAAAGGTAGCACTCAAGCAACTTACTTTGGAATGGCAGGAAATACCACATAGTAGGTAGGTATGGTGGACACAAATGGCATAGTTTTTGGCTCAAGGTTTTGGATGCACGAGAAGCATTTCCTCTCAGTACAAGGCTTAGGCTAGCAAGGTTATTTGAAGCAAACACAAGTATGAACCGGTACAGCAAGACTTACATAAACACATATTGCAAGCATTATAATACTCTACACTATCTTCCTTGTTGCTCAAACACTTTTACCAGAAAATATCTAGACCTTAAGAGAGATCAATTATGCAAACCAATTTCAACAAGCTCTACGGTAGTTCTCCACTAATAGGTTTAAACTACATGCAAAAACTTATGATCTACTTGAGAGCTCAAAACAATTGCCAAGTGTCAAATTATCCAAGACATATGAGGCATTTTCCTTTTCCGACCAAATAAAGATAAGTATTGTAGCTTCCAACTTTTATCATTGATCATTAAAAGTAAAACGAAGAACAAGCGTTCATATGAAAAAGCGGAGCGTGTCTCTCTCCCAAACAAGGATTGCTAGGATCCGAATCTTATTCAAACACAAACAAAAATAAAAGCACACAGACGCTCCAAGTAAAGCACATATGATGTGACCGAATAAAAATATAGTTTCAGGGGAGGAACCTGATAAGTTGATGAAGAAGGGGATGCCTTGGGCATCCCCAAGCTTAGACGCTTGAGTCTTCTTGAAATATGCAGGGATGAACCACGGGGGCATCCCCAAGCTTAGACTTTTCACTCTTCTCGATCATATATCATCCTCCTCTCTTGACCCTTGAAAACTTCCTTCACATCAAACTTCTCATAAACTTCATTAGAGGGTTAGTGCATAATCAAAAACTCACATGTTCAGAGGTGACACAATCACTCTTAACACTTCTGGACATTGCCCAAAGCTACTGGAGTTTAATGGAACAAAGAAATCCATCCCACATAGCAAAAGAGGCAATGCGAAATAAAAGGCAGAATCTGTCAAAACAGAACAGTCCGTAAAGACGAATTTTATTGAGGCACCAGACTTGCTCAAATCAGAAAACTCAAAACTAATGAAAGTTGCGTACATATCTGAGGAACACGCACGTACATTGGCATATTTTTCTGATTTTTCTACAGAGAAAACAGCCCAGATTCGTGACAGATAGAAATCTGTTTCTGCGCAGAAATCCAAATCTAGTGTCAACCTTCGATTAGAGGCTTCACTTGGCACAAAAAAACACAAAACTAAGATAAGGAGAGGTTGCTACAGTAGTAAACAACTTCCAAGACACAAATATAAAACCAAGTACTGTAGCAAAATAACACATGGGTTATCTCCCAAGAAGTTGCTTTCTTTATAGCCATTAAGATGGGCTCAGCAGTTTTGATGATGCACTCGCAAGAAATAGTATTGGAAGCAAAAGAGAGCATCAAGTGGCAAATCCAAAACACATTTAAGCCTAACATGCTTCCTATGCAAAGGAATCTTGTAAATAAACAAGTTCATGAAAAGCAAAGTAACAAGCATAGGAAGATAGAACAAGTGTAACTTCAAAATTTTAAGCATATAGAGAGGTGTTTTAGTACCATGCAAATTTCTACCACCATGTTTTCCTCTCTCATAATAATTTTCAGTAGCTTCATGAATAAACTCAACAATATAACTATCACATGCAGCATACTTTTCATGATCCACAAACATATAAATTTTATCAAGTTCAAGAATAGTGGAATTAAAACTTTCAAACTTACTTTTATTAATAATATAACAAGGTAGTTGATCAATCTCAAGAGATATGGGACTCATAGAATAAGTCAAGAACTCTCCAATCCCATTTTCATTAGTAGTACAATTAATATTATCAAGTAACATAGGACCATCATCTAGAGCTTTATCATAAACATTTGCTACACAAAATTCTTTAGTACCATGCATTTCGACATCAGGCACAAACAAAGCATTATCATAAGATTTATCAAAGTAGCATGGATTATCATAAATAACAGTAGCATAATTATTCTCACAAGTTTTACTCATAGGTATTATTTCAAGAGAATCCACAGGAACATAACATTCAACCTCTTCCGGTAAGCATGGAGGACTATCAAATAGTGTAAGAGATAAAGAGTTACTCTCATTAGAAGGTTGGCATGGGTAGCTAATCCATTCTTCCTCCTTTTGTTCATCACTCTCCTCTTCTTTTTCATCCAATGAGCTTTCAAGTTCATCAATTTCCTCCTCTTTTTCATCCAATGAGCTTTCAGGTTCATCAGTTTCTTCTTCCACCGGTTCTCGCAAATTGTGAGTGCATTCTTGTGCATTAATGTGTCTCTCTTTATAATCAAGGATATAAGGATTCCTACCGTAGCATTCTATGCAAGAATTAAGGATAGTAGAGACATAATCTTTAAGGTCCTTACAAATAGCACAAGTTTCATAATTCTTAACCATGAAGGATTCTATCTCGGAGGCTCCCATAAATAAGACAAATTGTTCTACCTCTTCGAACCCATAATGAATATAGCAATTCCGATTATAGCTCTTAATAAAATATTCCTCACTAAAGCCACATTGAAATTTAAGATGTTTAGTGTCATGTCGAGAGCAACAGTTTATATCATGGCGTCTAAGCAAGATTCTAGCAATTGTATTTAATTTTTCCATCATAGCACTCATTACTTTACCAGTTCTTGATTCTCTAAAATTATTATAACATTCTATAAGCTCCAAGTAGGTTGTTGGTTCTCCCATAACAGCAGTTTTTAATTTTTTGATTTTTCAAATTTTTATGGATTTTTGGGTATATGAGGAAAATAAAACAAGACAAAAATAAACTAAGCACAAATAAACTAGGCAAAAGTAAACTAAGCAAAACAAAATAAAATAAAATAAAAACAGAGAGAGAGGTAGAGTGTACTCCCCAGGTGAACTTATGAGTAGAGCTATGCCTCCCCAGCAACGGCGCCAGAAAACAGTCTTGATGACCCACAAGTATAGGGGATCGCGATAGTCTTCGAGGGAAGTAAAACCCAAATTTATTGATTCGACACAAGGGGAGGTAAAGAATACTTATAAGCCTTAACAACTGAGTTGTCAATTCAGCTGCACCTGGAAAAGCACTAGCAACAGGGGTGATGTGAAAGTAGCAGTAATATGAGAGCAATAGTAACAGTAACACAGCAGCAGTAATAGCAACACAGGAGCAATGGCACCAGAAAATAGTTGATACTACTTCCAATGACATGTAGAACAAGTATATGATGATGAGAGATGGACCGGGGTTCCCAGCGATCTACACTAGTGGTAACTCTCCAATAAGTGACAAGTGTTGGGTGAACAAATTACAGTTGGGCAATTGATAGGAATCAAAGGAATTAAGATAGAATAACCAGATTATTAATTATGTAGGCATGTTTTCCGTATATAGTCGTACGTGCTCGCAATGAGAAACTTGCACAACATCTTTTGTCCTACCAGCCGGTGGCAGCCGGGCCTCAAGGGAAACTACTGGATATTAAGGTACTCCTTTTAATAGAGTATCGGAGCAAAGCATTAATACACCGTGAAAACATGTGATCCTCACATCACTACCATCCCCTCCGGTTGTCCCGATTTCTGTCACTTCGGGGCCATTGGTTCCGGACAGTGACATGTGCATACAACTTGTAGATACAATCTAAGCAATAATTATAGAGCTCAAATCTAAGATCATGCCACTCGGGCCCTAGTGACAAGCATTAAGAATAACAAGATTGCAAGCAACAATAACTTCACAAACTTTATAGATAGACTAATCATAATGTATCATCCATCGGATCCCAACAAACACAACACCGATTACATCAGATGAATCTCAATCATGTAAGGCAGCTCATGAGATCATTGCATTGAAGTACATGGAGGAGAGAATACCAACTAGCTACTGCTAGAACCCGTAGTCCATGGGGGAACTACTCACGGAGCATGGTGGAGGCGGTGGCGTTGATGGAGATGGCTTCCGGGCGCACTTCCCCGTCCCGACAGGGTGCCGGAACAGAGAGTTCTGTCCCCCGAATTGGAGTTTCGCGACGGTGGCGGCGCCCCTGGAGTCTTTCTGGAGTTTCGTCAATTGGTACGGTGTTTTTAGGTCGAAAGGGGTTTTATAGGCGAAGAGGCGGCGCAGGAGGGCTGACAGGGTGGCCTCACCCTAGGCCGGCGCGGCCAGGGTCTAGCCCGCACGGCCCTATGGTGTGGGGCCCCCCTGGCTCTCCTCCGACTCTTCTTCGGTGTTCTGGAGCCTTCCGGAGAAAATAGGAGGTTTGGCGTTGATTTCGTCCAATTCCGAGAATATTGCCCGAACAGCCTTTCTGGAACCAAAAATAGCAGAAAAACAGAACCGGCACCGTGGCATCTTGTTAATAGGTTAGTTCCGGAAAACGCATGAAATCATCATAAAGTGCAAGGAAAACATGTAAGTATTGTCATAAAACAAGCATGGAACGACAGAAATTATGGATACGTCGGAGACGTATCAGCATCCCCAAGCTTTCACGCCTGTTGATATAGATCGCTCTAACACTGCAGGAAGGAGGGGCGTAGACATCAACTACAAGAAAGTAATTAAGAATAAGTGTTAACCTCACAAGCATAATTACTTACCGCTAGACACCCGCACGCCGCGCGAGTCTCCCGCACGCCGCCGGCCGCCACGATCCAACACGCGCGAGTCTCCCGCACGCCGCCGGCCGCCACGATCTTGCACGCCAGGCTGCCAACCTACACCCGCCGGCTGCCGCGCGAACGTGCCCGCCGCCGTATACTGCGACTTGCCGATCTAACAGAGACCGCGAGGCGATCTGCGGCACTACGCGGCAACTGCGAGCCGGCCGGTTCCGATGGCGGCTTGTGATGGGGTGGCTCGGTCGGATCCTACGCGTGCCGCCGGCGCATCGGCTCCTCCCTCGCCGGTGCGGTCAACCGTCGGGTCCAGGTTCTTCTGCCTTGCGGAGGACGAGGATTCTGACGAGGAGACGCGGGAAACGGCGGAGGAGGCGGCGTGGTCGGTGCTAGGGCTAGATCCTTTCGTGCAGCAGATCGGGCGGTCGCCGGAATTGTCCCAAGTGGAGGTGAGAGATGACTTCTGGACAAAGATCGGATATCCGACGTCTGAGTCCAGGAAATGGTCAAGGTCTGCATCGCCAGAGGTACGTTTTTCATCATGCAGGTCATCGGAGCTAGCAAGATCTGCGTCGCCGCCGCCGGGGGAGAAGGTCAAGAGGTCTGTGATGAGGGCGGCGTCCTCGTCGCCGGTAGGCCTGCGGCTTTCCCGGATGCCGCGGATGAAGCCCTGGAGAGGCCCGCTTCCGCGTCGTCGAGTCACGCCGGCGCCTGTTTTTGGGGACTTCCTCGCTGCAGCTTCTGCACGCCGGCCGGCGGCGATCGCGCCTTTGGATCCTTCGTCGGGGTCTGCTACCTCCGTGGTGCTTGGGGCGTCTCCGACGCCGAGTCGCGTGGTGGTGGAGGCGACGCCGACAGCTTCGTCTTCGGTGCCGGCCGAGGTACCGGCGGTGCGGCCGTTGATCGCGGCAGGTCTCGAGCCGCGTTTCGAACCAGCGGATGCGACACTGGAGGACTCCTCTAGTGGGCCGCAAGGTAGATGGGCCTGGTTCGGTCGGGCCGTGATGGCTGTGCAGAAGGCGCCTCGTTGCGTCCCTCACGACACCAGCATACGATCACGGGCGATCGACCAGTTCTCGTATCATTCCAGAGACATCTTCGCCGCCGCCACTCGACCTCAAGCCGCCACCATCGAACCATCGTCGTCACCCGCATCTACGCCATCCCAGAGTGCAGGGCTGTGGCGATCCTTCGCGCAAGTCATCGTTGGGGTCTCCTCGTCCGTGGAGATGGCCGGGGTTGCGCGGCCTCCTGCGTCTCCCGGGGTGATCGCGGCGGGTCTTGAGCCGCGATTCAAACCAGCGGACGCGACACTGGAGGCCTCCTCTGGAGGGCCGCAAGGTAGATGGGCCTGGTTCGGTCGGGCCGTGATGGCTGTGCAGAAGGCGCCTCGCTGCGTTCCTCACGACAACAGCATACGATCACGGGCGGTCGATCGGTTCTCGGGCGGTCGGCCGGTTCCTCATGCTCAGTGGCGCCGGAGTGTCGTGGTGCTGGAGGAGGTGCTGCCGACTTCGGAGGTCGCTTCGCGTGATGGGACGGAGGGTGCTTCTTCTTCGACACCTTTCTCCCCCGCGATGGGGGACTCGCCTGGGGCTGCTATGATACAGGGGGCTACATCACCTTCTACCCCTGTATCAACGACCTCTTCTCCTTCACCGGCTAGGTCTCCATCGCCCTCGACTTCTCCATCGCCGGTCTCCACCCTGCAGCAGCCGCCACCCACGGTCCCTCATCCCGTTGTTCAGCCGACGGTGAGGCGGAGTGGGAGGTACGCTCTTGCGGCGGATGGGGCGAGGGCGACGGATGAGGATGTCATGCAGAGAGCCATGCGGCGTAAGGCTGAGAAGAACCTCGACACGGCAGGTACTAAACAACCGTCCAAGTCGTTTGTATCTTTTTCAGATACTCGTATTTCTTCAAATTTGAGTAGCATAGGGGTTAATATGGGTAGTCGGTCTGATGAGATTTCAATTTCGGCCAATGTGTTGAGACAGACGGAGCTTGACCGTCTAACGGTTGTTCCGAATGTCTCCACTGGGCATGAAACAACAGTAGTAGACGATGAGGAAGAGGATGACATCCTAGATGGTCAGCTTCTCTCGGCTATTATTGGTAATATTTCAGAAGTCGATTTAGAACATGTGGAGCTTAGTTCTGATCTACAAGCTTCTGAACGTGGTTCTCGATCGTCGGCTGGAAAGAAATCTCGTAGATATAGCAAGAATACTAAATCTAAAATAGTTTCTCGATGAATGGCATGTTTCGGAATAGCAGAGGTCTTGGTGACTTGGCTAAGCATTCCCACATAGCCGATGGTTGTAGAGATTATGATTTAGATTTCATTGCTATATCGGAGACGGGTAGGCGGAAATTTCACACAAAGTTTTCTCGACCGACTGTCAGGCGGGATTAACTTTCAGTGGTTTTCTCGTCCGCCTCGTGGTAGGTCCGGTGGCATTTTACTTGGCGTCCGTATAGACACCATGACTGTCTTAGCTAGTTCCGATGGAGAGTATCACATTAAGCTCGACATTCAGAATAAAGCAGACGGTTTCACGTGGAGTCTGGTTGCTGTATATGGTGCCGCCCAGGATGCTTTTAAGGCTGACTTTTTACGTGAGTTGGTAAATCTTACAAAAGTTAATCCTTATCCGATTTTAATCGGAGGCGATTTTAATTTGTTGAGATTTCCTCATGAGAAAAGTAAAGGCCGTTTCGATGGACATTGGCCTTTCTTGTTCAACGCTGTCATTGATAGCCTTGATTTAAGAGAGGTGTTTATGTCCGGTCGACAGTTTACTTGGGCCAACAGCTTGCCCGAACCCACATACGAGAAACTAGATCGCGTGTTGATGGACACCGAATGGGAAAATAAATACCCTATGGTGTCAGTCCGTGCACTAGAACGTATTGAAGAACCTGTTCGACCATGCTCCCATCCTCCTAACTACTGGGAATCCCCGTCCTGTTTGTAAACGGCCGTTCAAATTTGAACTTGGCTGGCTACATCGAGAGGGATTTCATGATATGGTTAAGAAGGTTTGGGAGAGACCGGTCGGGGGCAGCACTCCAATTTTGAGATGGAATAATAAGATGCGGACAATGCGCAAACATCTCTCTGGTTGGGCTGCCCATACGGCTGGTATCCTTAAAAAAGATAAGGCTCGCTTATCAAATGTAATTGATGAGCTTGAGGCTGCTGCGGAGGTTAGACCGTTGTCTACGCAAGAGATTGAACTTAAAAATCAATCAAATGCGCAGATGGCGAGTCTTCTTCGCGAGGAGGAACTCAAATGGTATCAACGTTCCAAAGCTCAATTCATATTGGAAGGAGATTCAAATACGCGATATTTCCATGGCTTAGCTAATGGGAGACATCGGAAAAAACGTATTCACTCTCTTATTCAAGATGAAGGGTTGATTGAAGGCCATGAGCAACTCAAATCTTACATTACTAATTATTATAAAGGTCTGTTTGGTCCTCCGGAGGAAAGCACCTTCTCTCTTAATGAGGACTTAACGGACGATATACCCCAAGTTTCTATGGAAGAAAATGGTCTACTAACCGCACCTTATGAGGAAGAGGTTCGAAGGCAATTTTCCAAATGGAATGCAACAAAGCACCGGGTCCCGATGGTTTTCCAGCGGAGTTTTATCAAACTTTCCGGGATACGATTAAATCGGACCTTCTAGATTTGTTCGATGACCTACACATTGGACAACTAGAATTATTTCGTCTAAATTTTGGTGAAGTAATCTTGTTACCGAAAGTTAATGAGGCAGAAAGGATTCAACAATATAGACCTATTTGCCTCTTAAATGTAAGTTTCAAGATTTTCACGAAAGTGGCCACCATTAGACTTAATACGGTTGCGGATCATGTTGTCCAGCCATCGCAGACAACCTTTATGCAAGGAAGGAATATCCTTGATGGAGTGGCGGTCTTGCATGAGACGGTACATGAGATGCATTCTAAGAAATTAAATGGGATTATTTTAAAACTAGATTTTGAAAAGGCGTATGATAAAGTCAAGTGGTCTTTCCTACAGCAGACACTCAGGATGAAAGGTTTTTCTCCAGAGTGGCGCGCTCTAATAAATGATTTTGTGTATGGAGGTAGTGTGGCAATCCGGGTTAATGATGACACCGGCCACTATTTCGAAACACGAAAAGGGTTACGCCAAGGAGATCCGTTATCACCGATGTTGTTTAACATTGTAGCGGATATGCTGGCTATACTCATAGAGCGGGCCAAGGCTGATGGCCAGATTGAAGGAGTGATTCCACATCTGGTTGATGGTGGTTTATCTATACTTCAATATGCCGACGATACAATTCTGTTTATGGATCATGATCTTCAAAAAGCTCAAAATCTGAAATTAATTTTGGCAGCTTTTGAGCAGTTGTCGGGATTGAAAATCAATTTCCATAAAAGCGAATTGTTCCGTTTCGGTGATGCCCAAAACGATACGGCTCGTATACTGAGTTGTTTGGGTGCGGGCAAGGCCAATTTCCTATTCGTTATTTGGGTATTCCGATTCATTATCGGAGACTTACAATCGCGGAATGGAAATTAGTGGAAGAAAGATTACAAAAACGCCTTAGTAGTTGGAAAGGTAAATTGTTGTCCCTGGGAGGAAGATTGGTACTCATTAATTCGGTACTCACAAATATGGTATTGTATATGTTATCATTCTTCATCCTACCGAAAGGAATTCTGCATAAACTCGATTACTATCGATCCAGATTCTTTTGGCAAGGGGACAGCGAGAAAAAGAAATATCGACTGGTTAAGTGGAGTATAGTTTGTAGTCCCAAAGATCAAGGAGGGCTTGGAGTTCATGACCTGGAGGTCAAGAATTCAGCTCTACTGGGTAAATGGCTGTTTAAGCTACTTACTGAGGATGGGACTTGGCAAACTATGCTTCGGAGAAAGTATATCGGTTCGAAGACACTATCCCAAGTGGTTTGGAAACCTGGGGATTCTCACTTCTGGGCTGGTCTTATGGCGACAAAAAATGTTTTCTTTCGCCATGGTACTTTCTCAATCAGGAATGGAGCACAAATACGGTTCTGGGAAGATGCTTGGCTAGACAATGCACCCTTAAGTGAACAGTATCCTGCTCTGTATAGGATCGCTCGTCGACAAGGTGATACCATTGCTACTGTAATGGCTACCTCACCTCCGAATGTGACGTTCAGACGGGTTTTACTTGGACAAAGACTTGTGGCATGGAATACCCTAATTCAACGGCTCGGAGATATTCATTTATCGCCTGAACCAGATGAATTTAGATGGAACCTTCGTGTAGATGGTACTTTTTCCGTAAAATCTTTCTACAATGCGATCCTTCTTTCTGACTTACCAGTTGATAGCAATAAAAAGATTTGGAAGATGAAGATACCATTAAAAATTAAAATATTTGGATGGTATCTTCGTCGTGGGTTCTCACCAAAGACAATCTTGTTAAGCGGAATTGGCATGGAAGTACACGGTGTGTTTTTTGTCATCAGGACGAAACAATCAAACACTTATTCTTCCAGTGCCAGTTCGCGAGATCTATATGGTCAGTCATCCAAGTAGCATCTACCCTGTATCCTCCGACTAGTGTCGCCAATGTCTTTGGCAATTGGCTTCATGGTATAGATTCAAGGCTTAAGATGCTTCTTAGGGTGGGGGCGCTAGCAGTTATCTGGGCGCTTTGGCTATGTAGAAATGACAAGATCTTTAATGACAAAAATTGCTCTTTGTTGCAGGTCATCTACAGATGTACAAGTATTCTCCGTTCATGGTTACCTCTTCAGAGAGTGGAGAACCGAGACCTATTTACGGAGGTCTGTACACGGTTGGAGGCTACGACGAGGGATACTTTTTCCCTGCATGGGTGGCAGCATAATCTACGGATAGATGCCCCACCTACACCTTAGGCGTTATATGATTCATCGTTCCGATATGTATCTCGCCTAGTTTTTACTATTTATCCTTTTGGACTTGAGACAACAAAACGGCTGTGTGCATCCTGGTTATGCAGAGGCTGGATGTAATTGCTTCTTAAAGTAATAAAACATCCTTTATCGAAAAAAAACTGCACATGTAGAGATTCGTCAGGCATATTGAGGGGTAACTGTGATTTCATGTATAAATTCCGTTTGGCGAAAGGCTATTTTTAAAATCCTTTTAGCCTAGTTATTCCCGTGTATTGGGCGACGGATTAAGTGTTAGAGTGCACAATAAAAAAAAGGAGCGAAAAGAGTTGTGAAGATGATTATTAAAAAAACAGTGTCTTGACAAATGTTGGATCAATTTGATTTCAAATCAGAACAAGAGCTCTCGAGCTGACTACTAAGTGTTTTTTTAGTCTCTTAAAATGTTGGATCAATTCAATTTAAAATCAAGGTACAACGCAGCTGTACTTTGGCTTACTCGCTATTTTTCAACTATGACGCGGTGGCGGTGGAGAATATCACTACGGGAAAAACAGCCGCTGCCGTGCAACCACCTATTGCCGTGTGCTCGCGCACGGCAAAGAAATCGTTGCCGTGCAAAAAAAAATCAAAACACACGGCAAAGGCAAGTGCACGGCAAAGAGGAGGTACAGCGCACGGCAAAGAGGAAGGGCACGACAAAGACACAGGAAAGCACACGGCAATGAAAACCCGCACGGCAAAGAGGACAAACAGTTGCCGTGCGAAATCCTTTGCCGTGCGCAGGACTAGGTCGCACGGCAAAGGCCGCTTTGTCGTGTAGTTTTTGCCTTTGCCGTGTGCCTTGTTCCATTTTCTCTTTTTTCTTTATATTGTACTTATTTTAATGCTTTTATTTATTCTTGAAATATGACAAGTACTACACATCTTCATTAATACAATTTGTATACCATATTTTTACAATATGACAAGTACTCTAAGTCCTCACTCCCCCTCGAACATATCAGGGTTTCAGAGCAAATAAACCGCGTTCGGGGAATCTTCCAAGTGTTATCGCCCGAAAGAGAGGGGAAGGTCACACATGGGAGCTATGTCTTGCACCATTTGGTGAATCACACCTTACACCACAGTTCCACACATATCCTAGGTCCACATGCAAGTTTTGGTGGCATTCCGGTGCTCCGGCGGTCGTTCCCCCCCCCCCCCACGAAAACGGCGGTCTGCGTGTCGGGGGGATCTACCCCTATAGATTTCACCGCGCGAGGTTCCACCAACATACTTTTTGATAGGTTTGGTTTTGGTTAGGCCATATACACATGGAAAGCTATGTTTGGCACACTTTGGCACATTGTAGCCACCGGTATACCCGCAGCGGGACACTTCAGCCTACAAGTCGAGGAATCTTCCAAGTGCTATCGCCTGAAAGAGAGGAATCTCACACATGGGAGCAATGCCTTGCACCATTTGGTGAATCACACCTTCCACCACACTTTCACACATATCCTAGGTCCACATGCAAGTGTTGGTGGTATTCCGGTGCTCAGGCGGTCGTTCTATCCCGAAAACGGCGGTCTGCGTGCCTCGGGGGGTCTACCCCCTAGATTTCTACGCGGGAGGTTCCACCAACATACTTTTTGATAGGTTTAGTTTTGATTAGGTCATATACACATGGAAAGCTATGTTTGGCACACTTTGGCACATTGTAGCCACCGGTATACCCGCAGCGGGACACTTCAGCCTACAAGTCGAGGAATCTTCCAAGTGTTATCGCCTGAAAGAGAGGAATGTCACACATGGGAGAAATGCCTTGCACCATTTGGTGAATCACACCTTCCACCACACTTTCACACATATCCTAGGTCCACATGCAAGTGTTGGTGGTATTCCGGTGCTCCGGCGGTCGTTCTCTCCCGAAAACGGCGGTCTGCGTGCCTCGGGGGGTCTACCCCCTAGATTTCACCGCGCGAGGTTCCACCAACATACTTTTTGATAGGTTTAGTTTTGGTTAGGCCATATACACATGGAAAGCTATGTTTGGCACATTTTGGCACATTGTAGCCACCGGTATACCCGCAGCGGGACACTTCAGCCTACAAGTCGATGAATCTTCCAAGTGTTATCGCCTGAAAGAGAGGAATCTCACACATGGGAGCAATGCCTTGCACCATTTGGTGAATCACATATTCCACCACACTTTCACACATATCCTAGGTCCACATGCAAGTTTTGGTGGCATTCCGGTGCTCCGGCGGTCGTTCTCTCCCGAAAACGGCGGTCTGCGAGCCTCGGGGGGTCTACCCCCTAGATTTCTACGCGGGAGGTTCCACCAACATACTTTTTGGTAGGTTTAGTTTTGGTTAGGCCATATACACATGGAAAGCTATGTTTGGCACACTTTGGCACATTGTAGCCACTGGTATACCCGCAGCGGGACACTTCAGCCTACAAGTCGAGGAATCTTCCAAGTGTTATCGCCTGAAAGAGAGGAATGTCACTCATGGGAGCGATGCCTTGCACCATTTGGTGAATCACACCTTACACCACACTTTCACACATATCCTAGGTCCACATGCAAGTGTTGGTGGTATTCCGGTGCTCCGGCGGTCGTTCTCTCCCGAAAACGGCGGTCTGCGTGCCTCGGGGGGTCTACCCCCCTAGATTTCACCGCGCGAGGTTCCACCAACATACTTTTTGATAGGTTTAGTTTTGGTTAGGCCATATACACATGGAAAGCTATGTTTGGAACACTTTGGCACATTGTAGCCACCGGTATACCCGCAGCGGGACACTTCAACCTACAAGTCGATGAATCTTCCAAATGTTATCGCCTGAAAGTGAGGAATCTCACACATGGGAGAAATGCCTTGCACCATTTGGTGAATCACACCTTCCACCACACTTTCACACATATCCTAGGTCCACATGCAAGTGTTGGTGGTATTCCGGTGCTCCGGCGGTCGTTCTCTCCCGAAAACGGCGGTCTGCGTGCCTCGGGGGGGTCTACCCCCCTAGATTTCTACGCGCGAGGTTCCACCAACATACTTTTTGGTAGGTTTAGTTTTGTTTAGGCCATATAAACATGGAAAGCTTGGTTTGGCACACTTTGGCACACTCTAGCCTCCGGTATACCCGCAGCGGGATACTTCAGTCTACAAGTCGAGGAATCTTCCAAGTGTTATCGCCTGAAAGAGAGGAATGTCACACATGGGAGCAATGCCTTGCACCATTTGGTGAATCACACCTTCCACCACACTTTGACACATATCCTAGGTCCACTTGAAAGTATTGGTGGCATTCCGGTGCCCCGGCGGTCATTCCCCCCCCGATAACGGCGGTCTGCTTGCCTCGGGGGGTCTACCCCCCTAGATTTCTCCGCGCGAGGTTCCACCAACATACTTTTTGATAGGTTTAGTTTTGTTTAGGCCATATACACATGGAAAGCTAGGTTTGAAACCATTTGGCACACTATAGCCCCCGGTATACCCACAGCGGGACACTTCAGCCTACAAGTCAAGGAATCTTCCAAGTGTTATCGCCCGAAAGAGAGGAATCTCACGCATGGGAGCTATGCCTTGCACCATTTGGTGAATCACACCTTCCAACACACTTTCAAACATATCATAGGTCCACTTGCATGTTTTGGTGGCATTCCGGTGCCCCGGCGATCGTTCCCCCCCCCCCCCCGAAAACGGCGGTCTGCGTGCCTCGGGGGGTCTACCCCCTAGATATCTCCGCGCGGGGTTCCACCAACATACTTTTTGGTAGGTTTAGTTTTGTTTAGTACATATACACATGTAAAGCTAGGTTTGGCACACTTTGGCACATTGTAGCCACCGGTATACCCGCAGCGGGACACTTCAGCCTACAAGTCGAGGAATCTTCCAAGTGTTATCGCCCGAAAGAGAGGAATGTCACACATGGGACCTATGCCTTGAACCATTTGGTGAATCACACCTTCCACCACACTTTCACACATATCCTAGGTCCACATGCAAGTTTTGGTGGCATTCCGGTGCTCCGGCGGTCGTTCCCCCCCGAAAACGGCGGTCTGCATGCCTCGGGGGGTCTACCCCCCTAGATTTCACCGCGCGAGGTTCCACCAACATACTTTTTGATAGGTTCGGTTTTGGTTAGTCCATATACACATGGAAAGCCAGGTTTGGCACATTTTGTCACATTATGTGTTAAAATTTGAAAGTAGCATACAAATTCAGCATGTTCACCCCCTTATCACAAATGATATCCCAAATAGACCCCCAATCCCGCGGTGTCATCCACGTCGCGCGCTTGATTCCTTTCTGTTTAAAACCATATCCTTTCTTTGCCTATTAGACTACCAATTCTATCTGTGATTTCGCTCTGGTCACTAGTATTTGTATTATCGAATATCTCCTTTTCACTACTAGTGTACGATGAGATTCTATGTGAGTTGTATGATCAATGAAGTAATTGTATTCTGATTGCATTTCTCGGATGAAATATTTATCAAAGTCAAGAAGGAAGTTTCTAATATTATTCATATTATAGCTATCTTTAGTCCCTATGTCAAAATAAGTAGAATATTGTACTAGTAAAATAAGTTGAATGGTAAAAAAAACATTGCCTTGCACAAACGCACGGCAAAGACCTCTGCCGTGTAAAAGCGCACGGCAAAGATCTTTGCCGTGCAAAAGCGCACGGCAAAGCCCCCTTGTGCACGGCAACGCTCCTTTGCCGCACGGCAAAGGCAGCTCGCACGGCAAAGAAAGGGGATAAGGGCGCACGCGGTCAGTCCCGACCCCCTTCTCCTCCACACAAACAGAGCTAGCAAGCACGCCCGCCCGCCGCCACCGCCACGCACACGTCGCCCCTCACCGCGCTGCCGCACGCCCGCCCGCCGCACGCGCCGCCTCGATCTGCCCAGCCCTCCCCCGCCGCTGCCGCTCCCCCGCCGCTGCCGCTCCCTCGCCGGCCCGACCAAGCCATCCCCTGCGCGCCGCCGCTGCTCCTTTGCCCGCCCGACCCAGCCATCCCCCGCCGCTGCCGCGCCCGACCCTCCCCCGCCGCTCCCTCGCCCGGCCCTCCCCCGCCGCTCCCTAGCCCGCCCGACCCGGCCCTCCCCCGCCGCTCCCTCGCCCGCCCGACCCGGCCCTCCCCCGCACGCAGCTAGCTGCGCCCGGCCCTCCCCCGCTCGCCCGCAGCTAGCTGCGCTCGGCCCTCCCCCGCTCGCCCGCAGCTGCAGCTGCTCGCCCGCCTCACTGTAAGTGTGCACTTTTTTTTTGAAATTTGCATATTACTTATTGTATTTAGGGTAGTTAAAACATAGTATGCATGCTAATTTGTAGTTAAAATAAAATTGCATAAAAAATAGAGTAGTTCAGTATAGAAATTATTTTAAAAATGGGATTTAGGGCACAATTTATTAGAAATAGTGTATTTATAATAGTCGGATTTAGAGGAAACAAATGGTCTTTATCGCTAATTAATTTTCTCGCTATGCAGACGATGTTTCGAGGTGGACACAGGGGCCGGCATTGTCGGGGCACTTGAGGAGCGTTGCTCGGAGAGACTGTTTTCCCGGAGGGGAATTCGCCGGAGGGTCGTTGGTCTTCTTCGCCGGCTGTCGATCACGCTTCGAGGGTGAGAATCCGTTCGCCTCTCGTGTACCTAGGTTTTTTTTTGGGTCTAGATCACCAAGTATGTCGCGTTACCTAGGCGTCTTTTCCCGGTCGTAAGGGTTACGCGGATAAATATGCATTAGTGGTCTCGCATATTATGAAGTGTAACTCTTACGACATTTATCGGGACAGTCGGCGGATGCGTAGTTGGGTACGTTCTCCCTGTTCTACCCCGATCCGAGTCAGGATTTCGGCAGCGCCTCCCCGTTGTTCTCCGGATGCACACCCCTCTCGGCTTTTGGCGAGACGTGTATCGGGAGAGCAGCGGGGAGGTGCTGCCGAAATTCTGTCTCGGATCAGGGTAGAGCAGGGAGAACGTACTCAATCTACGGATCCGGCGGCTGCTAGGAGGCCACCTAGTAGAGATTCAGGTTGATGCATGCGTAAAAAAGGAAAAATTAAAATGCGGATCATGTTTGATATAAATTCTAAGTTTGTCTGTTTTGGTGCTGGTTAGAGGATGGATAATCGTGACTGGATGTACGATGGCAGAATTGGTCCGTGGAAATATACCGAGGAATGGGGAGAAAAGACCAAGCGAGTTCGTGGACGAGGCGTTTGACATCCCTAGCAGACCCAGGACAGTTTTTTGCCCTTGTAGTAAGTGCAACAACCAAAAAACACAGGACAAGGAAACTATTAGTCTTCTCCTGATCAAGTCTGGGTTCAAACCGTCCTACAAGATTTGGACTTTTCATGGAGAAAAGGCGAAGAAACGTGCTAGGAAGGAGGTGCGGCAGATTCAGCCTACGAGAGAATATGATACTGGGTTTGATAGGTGCCTAGAGAACTTGGTTAATGGTAATGTGCCTGAAAGCCCTCATGTAGAGGCGGAGACATCTAGGGATGCGGAGACAAGTGAGGAGCCGGAGGAAAACACAAAGAAGTATTACGAGGTTTTGTTTGCTTCGCAGAAACCCCTACACGTAAATACGAGATGTTACCCAACTAGATGCCATCGCTCGCCTTTTGGCCTTTAAGTGCCATAGGAATCTGTGCGAGAGATGGGTTCGATGAACTTCGGTCCTCGTTGGCAGCATTCTGCCGAAAGGGCACCTCTTGCCGCAAAACTTCTACTATTCGAAAAAATTGCTCAGTGACCTCAAGATATCATCTCAGCAGATACACGCTTGTCCAAAGGGATGCATGCTATTCAGAGAGGAGCATGCTAACACAAACTATTGCATCCATTGCAAAAGCTCTAGGTACTTTGAGGTTGACACCAATGGTGATGGTCAGAAGAGGCACACCACGGTTGCCAAGAATATCCTCCGCTATCTTCCAGTCCTACCGAGGATCCTGCGGCTCTTCATGACCGAGGATACTGCCCAGCAGATGAGGTGGGCTGTAGAAGGGATCAGACCAGACAGTGGCAAGATGATACATCCGTCGGATGGTACTGCATGGAAGAACTTTGTCAAGAAATATCCCCTGAAAGCCGGTGACCCGAGGAGCGTAGCAATTGCGATATCAACCGATGGGTTCAATCCATATGGTATGTCGGCTGCGGTATACAGTTGTTGGCCAGTGTTTGTTATTCCCCTGAACCTACCCCCTGGTGTCTGCATGAGATCAGAGTACATGTTTGTGTCGATGATAATCCCAGGACCGAAATACCCGGGTAAGAACATGAACGCGTATCTGGAACCACTGATTGATGACTTGCTTCTTGGCTGGGAAGATCGCGGGATCCGAACTTATGACGCGGCAAAGAAGGAACACTTCGATATGTATGTCTGGTACCACACGTCTCTACATGACTTGCCAGCACGTGCTTTGTTCTGCGGGTGGTGTACACATGGGAAGTGGCCTTGTCTGGAGTGCAGGAAAGCCGAGACTTTCTTCTGGCTAAACAAGGGTGGCAACTATTCCTGCTTTGATGAAGCTCGACAGTTCCTTGAGCAGAGTCATGAATACAAGAGTGTGATAACCCACAAGTATAGGGGATCGCAGCAGTCTTCGAGGGAAGTAAACCCCAAATTTATTGATTCGACACAAGGGGAGGTAAAGAATACTTATAAGCCTTAACAACTGAGTCGTCAATTCAGCTGCACCTGGAAAAGCACTAGTAACAGGGGTGATGTGAAAGTAGCAGTGATATGAGAGCAATAGTAACAGTAACTCAGCAGCAGTAATAGTAACACAGAGGCAATGGCACCAGAAAATAGTTGATACTACTTCCAATGACATATAGAACGAGTATATGATGATGAGAGATGGACCGGGGTTCCCAGCGATCTACACTAGTGGTAACTCTCCAATAACAAGTGACAAGTGTTGGGTAAACAAATTACAGTTGGGCAATTGATAGGATTGATAAAGATTTAAGAAAGAACATCAATTCATTAATCATGTAGGCATGTTTTCCATATATAGTCGTACGTGCTCGCAATGAGAAACTTGCACAACATCTTTTGTCCTACCAGCCGGTGGCAGCCGGGCCTCAAGGGAATCTATCGGATATTAAGGTACTCCTTTTAATAGAGCACCGGAGCAAAGCATTAACACTTGGTGAAAACATGTGATCCTCATACCTACGCCTTCCCCTCCGGTTGTCCCAATTTCTGTCACTTTGGGGCCTTTGGTTCCGGACATAGACATGTGCATACAACTTGTAGATACAATCTAAGCAATAATATAGAGCTTAAATCTAAGATCATGCCACTCGGGCCCTAGTGACAAGCATTAAACATAACAAGATTGCAGCAACAATAACTTCACAAACTTTATAGATAGACTAATCATAATGTATCATCCATCGGATCCCAACAAACACAACACCGATTACATCAGATGGATCTCAATCATGTAAGCCAGCTCATGAGATCATTGTATTGAAGTACATGGGATAGAGAGTACCAACTAGCTACTGCTAGAACCCGTAGTCCATGGGGGAACTACTCACGGAGCATGATGGAGGCGGTGGCGTCGATGGAGATGGCTTCCGGGGCACTTCCCCGTCCGGCAGGGTGCCGGAACGAGACTTCTGTCCCCCGAATTGGAGTTTCGCGATGGTGGCGGCGCCCCTGGAGTCTTTCTGGAGTTTTGTCAATTGGTATCGAGTTTTTAGGTCGAAAGGGCTTATATAGGCGAAGAGGCGGCGCAGGAGGGGCAACAGGGTGCCCTCCCCATAGACCGGCGCGGCCAGGGGCTGGCCCGCGCGACCCTATGGTGTGGGGGGCCCAGGCCTCCCCTCTGACTCCCCTTCGGTGTCCTGGTCCGTCCCGATGAATTATGATGTTTGGTCTTCGTTTCGTCGAATTCCGAGAATATTGCCCGAACAGCCTTTCTGGAACCAAAAACAGCAGAAACGAGAACCGCACTGTGGCATCTTGTTAATAGGTTAGTTCCGGAAAATGCATGAAATGGTCATAAAGTGCAAGCAAAACATGTAAGTATTGTCATAAAACAAGCATGGAACGTCAGAAATTATGGATACGTTGGAGACGTATCAGCATCCCCAAGCTTAGTTCCTACTCGTCCTCGAGTAGGTAAACGATAAAAAGAATAATTTCTGTAGTGACATGCTACTTACATAACCTTGATCATACTATTGTAAAGCATATGAGATGAATGAAGTGACTCAAGGCAATGATCTATAGTTGCTAACAAATAGATAACATATAGCAAAACTTTTCATGAATAGTACTTTCGAGACAAGTATCAAAAGCCTTGCATAAGAGTTAACTCATAAAGCAATAAATTGAATGTAAAAGCATCGAAGCAACACAAAGGAAGATATAAGTTTCAGCGGTTGCTTTCAACTTTAAACATGCATATCTTATGGAGAATTGTCAACAGAAAGTAATATGATGAATGCAAATAAGCAAGTATGTAAGAATCAATGCACAGTTAACACAAGTGTTTGCTTCTAAGATGGAAGGAAGTAGGTAAACTGACTCAACATAAAAGTAAAAGAATGGCCCTTCGCAGAGGGAAGCAGGTATAAAATCATGTGCTAGAGCTTTTTAAGTTTTTGAAATCATATAGAGAGCATAAAAGTAAAGTTTTGAGAGGTGTTTGTTGTTGTCAACGAATGGTAATGGGTACTCCAACTACCTCGCCAACCAGACTTTCAAGAGCGGCTCCCATGAAGGACGTTATTTCTACCAGCAAGGTAGATCATCCCTCTTCTCTTTTGTTTACACACGTATTTTAGTTTTTATTTATTTAAGAGTGACACTCCTCCCAACCTTTTCTTTCACAAGCCATGGCTAACCGAATCCTCGGGTGCCTTCCAACAATCTCATACCATGGAGGAGTGTCTATTTGCAAAATTAAGTTGCTTACTGATGAATCGAGCAAAACATGTGAAGAGATTTATTAATGAAGTTTGATTAATCGGGTCGGGAACCCCATTGCCAGCTCTTTTTGCAAAATTATTGGATAAGCGGATGTGCCACTAGTCCATATGAAAGTCCGTCAAGAGTAAATGACAAGGTTGAAAGATAAAACACCACATACTTCCTCATGAGCTATAAAACATTAACACAAATTGAGAAGCATTTTGAAGGTTTAAAGGTAGCACATGAAGTATTTACTTGGAATGGCAGGAAATACCACATAGTAGGTAGGTATGGTGGACACACATGGCATAGGTTTTGGCTCAAGGTTTTGGATGCACGAGAAGTATTCCCTCTCAGTACAAGGCTTAGGCTAGCAAGGTTGTTTGAAGCAAACACAAGTATGAACCGGTACAGCAAAACTTACATAAGAACATATTGCAAGCATTATAATACTCTACACTTGTCTTCCTTGTTGCTCAAACACTTTTACCAGAAAATATCTAGACCTTAAGAGAGACCAATCATGCAAACCAATTTCAACAAGCTCTACGGTAGTTCTCCACTAGTAGGTTTAAACTACATGAAAAAAACTTAATCATGATCTACTTGAGAGCTCAAAACAATTACCAAGTGTCAAATTATTCAAGACAATATGAGGCATTTTCTGTTTCCAACCAAACACCAATAAGTGATGTAGCTTCCAACTTTTATCATTGAACATTAAAAGTAAAACGAAGAACAAGTGTTCATATGAAAAAGCGGAGCGTGTCTCTCTCCCAAACAAGGATTGCTAGGATCCTAATTTATTCAAACAAAAATGAAAATAAAAGCACACAGACGCTCCAAGTAAAGCACATAAGATGTGACCGAATAAAAATATAGTTTCAATAGAAGAAACCTGATAAGTTGATGAAGAAGGGGATGCCTTGGGCATCCCCAAGCTTAGACGCTTGAGTCTTCTTGAAATATGCAGGGATGAACCACGGGGCATCCCCAAGCTTAGACTTTTCACTCTTCTTGATCATATATCATCCTCCTCTCTTGACCCTTGAAAACTTCCTTCACACCAAACTTCTCATAAACTTCATTAGATGGGTTAGTACTAAAAAAACTTGAATTCACCTTAGTCCTGTAGTGACACATTGCAAGAACTCAATAAAACATTAGCTACAGCTCTCCACGTCTAGAAAGCCTTGCTTAAAGTCCACGAGAGACAATGCAAAAAAACAGAGATAGAATCTGTCAAAAGAGAACAGCCAGTAAATACGAATCTTAAAGAGGTACTTCCGTTGCTCAAATCAGAAAACTCAAAACTAATGAAAGTTGCGTACATATCTGAGGATCACTCACAAAAATTGGCAGAATTGTCTGAGTTACCTACAGAGAATTAGGTCCAAATTCGTGACAGCAAAGAAATCTGTTTCTGCGCAGAAATCCAAATCTAGTATCAACCTTCTATTAGAGGCTTCACTTGGCACAACATTGCAATAAAATAAAGATAAGGAGAGGTTGCTACAGTAGTAACAACTTCCAAAACACAACAAAACAGTAGCAAAATAAAGACATGGGTTATCTCCCAAGAAGTGCTTTCTTTATAGCCATTAAGATGGGCTCAACAATTTTGATGATGCACTCGCAAGAAATAAGAGTTGAAGCAAAAGAGAGCATCAAAAAGAAAATTCAAAACACATTTAAGTCTCACCCTCTTCCTATGCATAGGATTCTTGTACACAAATAAATTCATGAATAACAAAGTGACAAGCATAAGAAGATAAAACAAGCGTAACTTCAAAATTTTAAGCATATAGAGAGGTGTTTTAGTACCATGCAAATTTCTACAACCATATTTTCCTCTCTCACAATAATTTTCAGTAGCTTCATGAACAAACTCAACAATATAACTATCACATAAAGCATACTTTTCATGATCCATAAACTCATAGTTTTTATCAATCTCAAAAATAGTGGGATAAAAACTTTCAAGCCCACCTTTACCAATAATATAACATGATGATTGATCGATCTCAAGAGATATGAGACTCATAGATAAAGTCAAGAAATTTCCAATCCCATTTTCATTAGTAGTACAATTAGTATTATCAAGTAACATAGGACCATCATCTAGAGCTTTATCATAAACATTTGCCATGCAAAATTCTTTAGTACCATGCATTTCGACATCAGGCACAAACAAAGCATTATCATAAGATTTATCAAAGTAGCATGGATTATCATAGATAACAGTAGCATAATTATTCTCACAAGTTTTACTCATAGGGAATATTTCAAGAGAATCCACAGGAACATAACATTCAACCTCCTTCGGTAAGCATGGAGGACAATCAAATAGTGTAAGAGATAAAGAGTTACTCTCATTAGAAGGTTGGCATGGGTAGCTAATCCATTCTTCCTCCTTTTGTTCATCACTCTCCTCTTCTTTTTCATCCAATGAGCTTTCAGGTTCATCAACTTCCTCCTCTTTTTCATCCAATGAGCTTTCAGGTTCATCAATTTCTTCTTCCACAGGTTCCTGCAAATTGTGAGTGCATTCTTGTGCATTAATGAGTCTCTCTTTATAATCAATGATATAAGGATTATCACTGTAACTTCCATTGCAAAAATTAAGGATAGAAGAGACATAATCTTTAAGGTCCTTACAAACAACACAAGTTTCATAATTTTTAACCATGAAGGATTCTATCTCAGAGGCTCCCATAAATATGACAAATTGTTCTACCTCTTCAAACCCAAGATGAATATAGTTATTCCAATTATAGTCCTTAATTAATACTTCTTCACTAAAGCCACATTGAAATTTCAGATGTTTAGTATCCTGTTGAGAGCAACAGTTTATATCATGGCGTTTAAGCAAAATTTTAGCAATTGTATTCAATTTTTCTATCACAGCACTCATTACTTTACCCGTTCTTGATTCTCTATAATTATTATAATATTCTATAAGCTCCAAATAGGTTGTAGGTTCTCCCATAACAGCAGTTTTTAATTTTTAGGTTTTTCAAATTTTTATGGATTTTTGGATATATAAGAAAAGTAAAACAAGACAAAAAGAAACTAAGCAAAAGTAAACTAAGAAAAATAATACTAGACAGAAATAAACTAAGCACAAATAAACTAGACAAAAGTAAACTAAGCAAAACAAAATAAAATAAAACAGAGAGAGAGGTAGAGTGTACTCCCTGAGTGAACTTATGAGTAGAGCTATGCCTCCCCGGCAACGGCGCCAGAAAACGGTCTTGATAACCCACAAGTATAGGGGATCGCAGCAGTCTTCGAGGGAAGTAAAACCCAAATTTATTGATTCGACACAAGAGGTAAAGAATACTTATAAGCCTTAACAACTGAGTCGTCAATTCAGCTGCACCTGGAAAAGCACTAGTAACAGGGGTGATGTGAAAGTAGCAGTGATATGAGAGCAATAGTAATAGTAACTCAGCAGCAGTAATAGTAACACAGAGGCAATGGCACCAGAAAATAGTTGATACTACTTCCAATGACATATAGAACGAGTATATGATGACGAGAGATGGACCGGGGTTCCCAGCGATCTACACTAGTGGTAACTCTCCAATAACAAGTGACAAGTGTTGGGTGAACAAATTACAGTTGGGCAATTGATAGGACTGATAAAGCATTAAGAAAGAACATCAATTCATTAATCATGTAGGCATGTTTTCCATATATAGTCGTACGTGCTCGCAATGAGAAACTTGCACAACATCTTTTGTCCTACCAGCCGGTGGCAGCCGGGCCTCAAGGGAATCTCATCGGATATTAAGGTACTCCTTTTAATAGAGCACCGGAGCAAAGCATTAACACTTGGTGAAAACATGTGATCCTCATACCTACGCCTTCCCCTCCGGTTGTCCCAATTTCTGTCATTTTGGGGCCTTTGGTTCCGGACATAGACATGTGCATACAACTTGTAGATACAATCTAAGCAATAATATAGAGCTTAAATCTAAGATCATGCCACTCGGGCCCTAGTGACATGCATTAAACATAACAAGATTGCAGCAACAATAACTTCACAAACTTTATAGATAGACTAATCATAATGTATCATCCATCGGATCCCAACAAACACAACACCGATTACATCAGATGGATCTCAATCATGTAAGGCAGCTCATGAGATCATTGTATTGAAGTACATGGGATAGAGAGTACCAACTAGCTACTGCTAGAACCCGTAGTCCATGGGGGAACTACTCACGAAGCATGATGGAGGCGGTAGCGTCGATGGAGATGGCTTCCGGTGGCACTTCCCCGTCCCGGCAGGGTGCCGGAACAGAGACTTCTGTCCCCCGAATTGGAGTTTCGCGATGGTGGCGGCGCCCCTGGAGTCTTTCTGGAGTTTCGTCAATTGGTATCGAGTTTTTAGGTCGAAAGGGCTTATATAGGCGAAGAGGCGGCGCAGGAGGGGCAACAGGGTGCCCTCCCCATAGGCCGGCGCGGCCAGGGGCTGGCCCGCGCGGCCCTATGGTGTGGGGGCCCCAGGCCTCCCCTTGATGTCTACGGGAGCTTCTATTCTTGTAGACAGTGTTGGGCCTCCAAGAGCAGAGGTTTGTAGAACAGCAGCAAGTTTCCCATAAGTGGATCACCCAAGGTTTATCGATCTCAGGGAGGAAGAGGTCAAAGATATCCCTCTCATACAACCCTGCAACCACAAAGCAAGAAGTCTCTTGTGTCCCCAACACACCTAATAGGTGCACTAGTTCGGCGAAGAGATAGTGAAATACAGGTGGTATAAATAAGTATGAGCAGTAGCAACGGCACCAGAAAAGTGCTTTGCTGTCCAGGACTGGTGTTAATATTGCAGACAGTAGTAAAACAGTAAACAAGCAGCGATAGCAGTATTTAGGAACAAGTCCTAGGGATTATACTTTCACTAGTGGACTCTCTCAACATTGATCACATAAATAAATAGATAGATGCTAGACTCTACACCCTCTTGTTGGATGATGAACGCCACTAACTGTGTAGGATTACACGAACCCTCAATGCCGGAGTTAACAAGCTCCACAATATTCGATGTTCATATTTAAATAACCTTAGAGTGCACGACAGATCAACATAACCAAACCAAGTACTAACATAGCATGCACACTGTCACCTTCACGCTACGAAAGGAGGAATAGATCATATCAATACTATCATAGCAATAGTTAACTTCATAATCTACAAGAGATCACAATCATAGCCTACGCCAAGTACTACACGATGCACACACTGTCACCATTACACCGTGCAGGAGGAATAAACTACTTTAATAACATCACTAGAGTAGCACACGGATAAATTGTGATACAAAACACATTGCAATCATAAAGAGATATAAATAAGCACTTCACTATGCCATTCATAACAGTGAATAAGTATTCTGTGAAATATAGCCTAAGAGACCCACACGGTGCACACACTCGTCACCTTTACACACGTGGGACAAGGAGTCTCCGGAGATCACATAAGTAAAATCCACTTGACTAGCATAATGACATCTAGATTACAAGCATCATCATATGAATCTCAATCATGTAAGGCAGCTCATGAGATTATTGTATTGAAGTACATAAGAGAGAGATGAACCACATAGCTACCGGTACAGCCCTTAGCCTCGATGGAGAACTACTCCCTCCACATGGGAGACAGCAGCGTTGATGGAGATGGCGGTGGTGTCGATGGAGGAGCCTTCCGGGGGCACTTCCCCGTCCCGACGGCGTGCCGGAACAGAGAGTCCTGTCCCCCAGATCTTGGCTTCGCGATGGCGGCGGCTCTGGATTGTTTCTCGTACCGTGGCTTTTTCGTATCGAGGTTTTAGGTCGAGGAGGCTTAAATAGGCGAAGAGGCGGCGTCAGAGGGTCGAAGAGGCGGTGAGATGATAGGGCGGCGTGGCCAGGGCCTGGGCCGCGCCGGCCTACCTCCTGGGCCCACCAGGGCTCCCCTCTGGCGACTCTCGGGTGTTCTGGAAGCTTCGTGGAAAAATAGGATGCTGGGCGTTGATTTCGTCCGATTCCAAGAATATTTCTTTACTAGGATTTCTGAAACCAAAAACAGCAGAAAACAGCAACTGGCCCTTCGGCATCTCGTCAATAGGTTAGTTCCGGAAAACGCATAAATATGACATAAAGTATGCATAAAACATGTAGATATCATCAATAATGTGGCATGGAACATAAGAAATTATCGATACGTCGGAGACGTATCAGCATCCCCAAGCTTAGTTTCGCTCGTCCCGAGCAGGTAAACGATAACAAAGATAATTTCTGGAGTGACATGCCATCATAACCTTGATCATACTATTGTAAGCATATGTAATGAATGCAGCGATCAAAACAATGGTAATGCAATGAGTAAACAACTGAATCATAAAACAAAGACTTTTCATGAATAGTACTTTCAAGACTAGCATCAATAAGTCTTTCATAAGAGTTAACTCATAAAGCAATAATTCATAGTAAAGACATTGAAGCAACACAATGGAAGATTAAGTTTTAGCGGTTGCTTTCAACTTGACATGTATATCTCATGGATAGTTGTCAATGCAAAGCAATATAACAAGTGCAATAAGCAAGTATGTAAGAATCAATGCACAGTTCACACAAGTGTTTGCTTCTTGAGATGGAGAGAAATAGGTGAACTGACTCAACATAAAAGTAAAAGAATGGTCCTTCAAAGAGGAAAGCATCGATTGCTATATTTGTGCTAGAGCTTTGGTTTTGAAAACATAAAGAGAGCATAAAAGTAAAGTTTTGAGAGGTGTTTGTTGTTGTCAACGAATGGTAGTGGGCACTCTAACCCCCTTGCCGGACAAACCTTCAAAGAGCGGCTCCCATTTTATTTTTATTTTTGTGTGGCACTCCTTCCAACCTTTCTTTCACAAACCATGGCTAACCGAATCCTCGGGTGCCTGCCAACAATCTCATACCATGAAGGAGTGCCTTTTTATTTTAGTTTTATTATGATGACACTCCTCCCCACCTTTGCTTTCTCAAGCCATGGCTAACCGAATCCTTCGGGTGCCGTCCAACAATCACATACCATGGAGGAGTGTCTATTTTTGTTAATTAATTTGGGACTGGGAATCCCATTGCCAGCTCTTTTTGCAAAATTTATTGGATAAGCGGATGAAGCCACTAGTCCATTGGTGAAAGTTGCCCAACAAGATTGAAAGACAAACACCACATACTTCCTCATGAGCTATAAAACATTGACACAAATCAGAGGTGATAAATTTTGAATTGTTTAAAGGTAGCACTCAAGCAATTTACTTTGGAATGGCGGAGAAATACCATGTAGTAGGTAGGTATGGTGGACACAAATGGCACAGTGGTTGGCTCAAGGATTTTGGATGCATGAGAAGTATTCCCTCTCGATACAAGGTTTAGGCTAGCAAGGCTATTTGAAACAAACACAAGGATGAAGCGGTGCAGCAAAACTCACATAAAAGACATATTGTAAACATTATAAGACTCTACACCGTCTTCCTTGTTGTTCAAACTCTTTACTAGAAATTATCTAGATCTTAGAGAGACCAATTATGCAAACCAAATTTTAGCAAGCTCTATGTATTTCTTCATTAATAGGTGCAAAGTATATGATGCAAGACCTTAAACATGAGCACAACAATTGCCAAGTATCACATTATCCAAGACATTTTACCAATTACTACCTGTAGCATTTCCCGTTTCCAACCATATAACAATTAACGAAGCAGTTTCAACCTTCGCCATGAACATCAAGCTAAGAACACATGTGTTCATATGAACCAGCGGAGCATGTCTCTCTCCCACACAAGCATTTATTCAAACAAAAAACAAACAAGAAACATACAGACGCTCCAAGTAAAGTACATAAGATGTGACCGAATAAAAATATAGTTTCAAAAGAAGGAACCTGATAATTTTGTCGATGAAGAAGGGGATGCCTTGGGCATCCCCAAGCTTAGATGCTTGAGTCTTCTTGAAATATGCAGGGATGAACCACCGGGGCATCCCCAAGCTTAGACTTTTCACTCTTCTTGATCGTAGTATATCATCCTCCTCTCTTGACCCTTGAAAACTTCCTTCACACCAAACTCGAAACAAACTCATTAGAGAGTTAGTGCATAATAAAAAACTCACATGTTCAGAGGTGACACAATCATTCTTAACACTTCTGGACATTTCTCAAAGCTACTGGAAGTCAATTGAACAAAGAAATCCATCCCACATAGCAAAAGAAGCAATGCGAAATAAAAGGCAGAATCTGTCAAAACAGAACAGTTCGTAAAGACGAATTTTATTGAGGCACCAGACTTGCTCAAATGAAAATACTCAAATTGAATGAAAGTTGCGTACATATATGAGGATCACTCACGTAAATTGGCATAATTTTCTGAGTTACCTACAGAGAATTAGGCCCAGATTCGTGACAGCAAGAAATCTGTTTCTGCGCAGTAATCCAAATCTAGTATGAACCTTACTATCAAAGACTTTACTTGGCACAACAATTCAACAAAACTAAGATAAGGAGAGGTTGCTACAGTAGTAACAACTTCCAAGACACAAATATAAAACAAAGGTACTGTAGCAAAATAAACACATGGGTTATCTCCCAAGAAGTTCTTTCTTTATAGCCATTAAGATGGGCTCAGCAGTTTTAATGATGCACTCGCAAGAAATAGTATTTGAAGCAAAAAGAGAGCATCAAGAGGCAAATTCTAAACACATTTAAGTCTAACATGCTTCCTATGCATAGGAATCTTGTAAATAAACAAGTTCATGAAGAGCAAAAGTGACAAGCATAGGAAGATAAAATAAGTGCAGCTTCAAGATTTTAAGCACATAGAGAGGTGTTTTAGTAACATGAAAATTTCTACAACCATATTTTCCTCTCTCATAATAACTTTCAGTAGTATCATGAGCAAACTCAACAATATAACTATCACATAAAGCATTCTTATCATGAGTCTCATGCATAAAATTATTACTACCCACATAAGCATAATCAATTTTATTAGTAATAGCGGGAGCAAATTCAACAAAGTAGCTATCATTATTATTCTCATCATCAAATATAGGAGGCATATTGTAATCATAATCAAATTCATTCTCCATAACAGGCGGCACCATAAGACTACTATCATTATAATCATCATAAATAGGAGGCAAAGTATCATCAAAGTAAATTTTCTCCTCCATGCCCGGGGGACTAAAAAGATCATGCTCATCAAAACCAGCTTCCCCAAGCTTAGAATTTTCCATAGCATTAGCAACAATAGTGTTCAAAGCATTCATATCAATAACATTCCCATTAGCATGCATATAAAGTTTCATGGGTTTTTTAATTCTCTCTTCAAACACATCATGTCCTAATTCAAGATAAAGTTCATAAAGATCTCTCATATTTTTGTTGTTTTCCATTATGCCTTACTAGTGTAAACAAAAAACAAAAGGATGCAATTGCAGGATCTAAAGGAAATAGCTTCGAACACTCACACAATGGCGCCAGAAAAGTACTGTTACCTGGAATCGGAGTATGAGTGCCTTTTACCTTTCCTCCCCGGCAACGGCGCCAGAAAAGTACTTGCGCGTAGTTGACGAGGGAGGAAATGCTGTAGCTTTCCTTCGTTCCCCGGCAACGGCACCAGAAAAGTGCTTGATGTCTACGTGAGCTTCTATTCTTGTAGACAGTGTTGGGCCTCCAAGAGCAGAGGTTTGTAGAACAGCAGCAAGTTTCCCTTAAGTGGATCACCCAAGGTTTATCGATCTCAGGGAGGAAGAGGTCAAAGATATCCCTCTCATGCAACCCTGCAACCACAAAGCAAGAAGTCTCTTGTGTCCCCAACACACCTAATAGGTGCACTAGTTCGGCGAAGAGATAGTGAAATACGGGTGGTATAAATAAGTATGAGCAGTAGCAACGGCACCAGAAAAGTGCTTTGCTGTCCAGGACTGGTGGTAATATTGCAGACAGTAGTAAAACAGTAAACAAGCAGCGATAGCAGTATTTAGGAACAAGGCCTAGGGATTATACTTTCACTAGTGGACTCTCTCAACATTGATCACATAAATAAATAGATAGATGCTAGACTCTACACCCTCTTGTTGGATGATGAACACCACTAACTGTGTAGGATTACACGAACCCTCAATGCCGGAGTTAACAAGCTCCACAATATTCGATGTTCATATTTAAATAACCTTAGAGTGCACGACAGATCAACATAACCAAACCAAGTACTAACATAGCATGCACACTGTCACCTTCACGCTACGAAAGGAGGAATAGATCATATCAATACTATCATAGCAATAGTTAACTTCATAATCTACAAGAGATCACAATCATAGCCTACGCCAAGTACTACACGATGCACACACTTGTCACCATTACACCGTGCGGGAGGAATAAACTACTTTAATAACATCACTAGAGTAGCACACAGATAAATTGTGATACAAAACACATTGCAATCATAAAGAGATATAAATAAGCACTTCACTATGCCATTCATAACAGTGAATAAGTATTCTGTGAAATATAGCCTAAGTGACCCACACGGTGCACACACTGTCACCTTTACACACGTGGGACAAGGAGTCTCCGGAGATCACATAAGTAAAATCCACTTGACTAGCATAATGACATCTAGATTACAAGCATCATCATATGAATCTCAATCATGTAAGGCAGCTCATGAGATTATTGTATTGAAGTACATAAGAGAGAGATGAACCACATAGCTACCGGTACAGCCCTTAGCCTCGATGGAGAACTACTCCCTCCTCATGGGAGACAGCAGCATTGATGGAGATGGCGGTGGTGTCGATGGAGGAGCCTTCCGGGGGCACTTCCCCGTCCCGGCGGCGTGCCGGAACAGAGAGTCCTGTCCCCCAGATCTTGGCTTCGCGATGGCGGCAGCTCTGGAAGGTTTCTCGTACCGTGGCTTTTCCGTATCGAGGTTTTAGGTCGAGGGGGCTTAAATAGGCGAAGAGGCGGGTTCAGAGGGTCGAAGAGGCGGTGAGATGATAGGGCGGCGCGGCCAGGGCCTGGGCCGCGCTGGCCTACCTCCTGGGCCCACCAGGGCTCCCCTCTGGCGACTCTCGGGTGTTCTGGAAGCTTCGTGGAAAAATAGGATGCTGGGCGTTGATTTCGTCCGATTCCGAGAATTTTCCTTACTATGATTTCCGAAACCAAAAACAGCAGAAAACAGCAACTGGCCCTTCGGCATCTCGTCAATAGGTTAGTTCCGGAAAACGCATAAATATGACATAAAGTATGCATAAAACATGTAGATATCATCAATAATGTGGCATGGAACATAAGAAATTATCGATACGTCGGAGACGTATCACCCCTCTGACTCCCCTTCGGTGTCCTGGTCCGTCCCGATGAATTATGATGTTTGGTCTTCGTTTCGTCGAATTCCGAGAATATTGCCCGGACAGCCTTTCTGGAACCAAAAACAGCAGAAAACAGGAACTGGCACTGTGGCATCTTGTTAATAGGTTAGTTCCGGAAAATGCATGAAATCATCATAAAGTGCAAGCAAAACATGTAAGTATTGTCATAAAACAAGCATGGAACGTCAGAAATTATGGATACGTTGGAGACGTATCAGAGTGATGTAAAGAGTTTCAAAAAAGGCCATGTTGTCCATGCACCGAAGCCAATTCCGAAGACCGGACAGGAAACCAAGGCCGAGTTAGATGCTCTCCAGCCTAACCCTGATGGGAATGGTTTCTTGGGATATGGGGAGACACACCAATGGACCCACAAGCCGTGCTTCTGGAAGCTTCCTTACTTTGAGTTTCTGGAGCTCCCGCATAACATTGATGTAATGCACACCGAGAAGAATATCAGTGAAGCCATTTGGAGCACCATAGTGGATGATGACCCACAAGTACAGGGGGTGTATCGTAGTATCTTCGATAAGTAAGAATGTCGATCCCAACGAGGAGCAGAAGGTGTTGACAAGCAGTTTCGATGAAGGATTCACTGTAAATGCTCACAGACAAGTATTCAGGGAGTTTTGATGTAACAGATGAATAAAGTACGTGTAAGTAAAGTGCGAGAGTAACAATTGCAGCGAGTGACCCAATCCTTTTTAGCACAAAGGACAAGCCGGTTTGTTTATTTATAATGACCAAACGTTCTCGAGGACACACGGGGTTTTAGTCTAGTGCTTTCGCTACATACGGCTAATTAATCTTCATTGTTTTGATAAGTGTTGTGTGGGTGAACCTATGCTAATGTACCGCCCTTCCTAGGACTAATACATACTTGTGATTATACCCCTTGCAAGCATCCGCAACTACAAGAAAGTAATTAAGATAAATCTAACCACAGCCTTAAACTCGAGATCCTCGCTATCCCTCCTGCATCGATATACCAACGGGGTTTAGGTTTCGTCACTCCGGCAACCCCGCAATCGGCAAACGAGTACAAGATGCATTCCCCTAGGCCCATAAAGGTGAAGTGTCATGTAGTCGACGTTCACACGACACCACTAGAAGAATAACACCACAACTTAAATATCATAACATTGAATATTACTCAACCATACTTCACTACTAACATTTAGACTTCACCCATGTCCTCAAGAACTAAACGAACTACTCACGAGACATCATATGGAACATGATCAGAGGTGATATGATGATGAATAACAATCTGAACATAAACCTTGGTTCAACGGTTTCACTCAATAGAATCAATAACAAGTAGAAATCAACACCGGGAGAGTTTCACCTATCAAACAATCAAGATCAAACCCAAATTGTTACAGCGGTGACGATGTGCAGCGGTGGAGACGGCGGTGATGATGATGAAGTAGATGATGATGGTGATGGAGATGATGTCCAACTCGATGGCGGTGACGATGGCGTCGATTTCCCCCTCCGGGAGGGAATTTTCCCGGCGGATCTCAGCCTGCCGGAGAGCTCTTTTCTCTCTGGTGTTCTCCGCCCCGCAGAGGCGGCTGTGACTCTTCGCGACCTATCCCCTGGAGCTTAGGTTTTCGGGACGAAGACGTTCGCGAAGAAAGGAGGCGAGAGGGGGCTGTGGGCCCCCTCCTCACAGGGCGGCGCGACCAGGCCTTGGGCCGCGCCGGCCTATGAGGTGGGCCCACCTCGGGTCCCCTCGGCTCCCCCTTCTGGCTCACTTCATCTTCTGGAAAAATAAGGTTTTTCGTATAATTTCCGTCAACTGTTGATCTTCCGAAATATTGCATTCTGACGGCGCTTTTTCCAGCAGAATCCTGGCTCCGGTGCGCGATCCTCCAATAATCATGAAACATGCAAAATAGATGAAATAACATAAGTATCATCTCCAAATATGAAATATATCAATGAATAACAGCAAATTATGATATAAAATAGTGATGCAAATTGGACGTATCAACTCCCCCAAGCTTAGACCTCGCTTGTCCCCAAGCGAAACTGAACTCGGTAAACAGGACCACATGTTTATGGAGTGAAGGGTCGATAAATGAAATACGGACAAGAAGCATCATATTCATTCACACAAGATATTCTAGTAAACAATCTTCCTCATATAACTCAACTTGAAACAAGTACAAGGTAATCACAAATAAAGATGCATAAGAAATCATAGTTGGTGATGGCAAACTTCGTTCTTGGTCAGAGAACAATTAACAGGTTATATTTATCTATCGAGCAGCGCTCTCATGTTAAAATTTATATTGCACAACTTGCATACTCAATCATAATAGTCTCCTCATGATCATTGATAACTTGCAAAGCTATATTCATTCAGATAAAATTGTACTAAACAAGGAAGAATAAGAGACACGATGAAGCAAATAACAATATAATGGTTTGATCACAACTACTCAAATGCTTGCTTGAGATGGAGGGAAATAGGTTTACTGACTCAACATAAAGTAAAAGACAGGCCCTTCGCAGAGGAAGCAGGGATTAAATCATGTGCTAGAGCTTTTTCAGTTTTGAAATCATATAAAGAGAATAAAAGTAACATTTTGAGAGGTGTTTGTTGTTGTCAACGATCGGTAGCGGGTACTCTAACCCCTTGCCAGACAAACCTTCGAAGAGCGGCTCCCATTTTATTTTTATTTTGTGTGGCACTCCTTCCAACCTTTCTTTCACAAACCATGGCTAACCGAATCCTCGGGTGCCTGCCAACAATCTCATACCATGAAGGAGTGCCTTTTTATTTTAGTTTTATTATGATGACACTCCCCCAACCTTTGCTTACACAAGCCATGGCTAACCGAATCCTTCGGGTGCCGTCCATCAATCACATACCATGGAGGAGTGTCTATTTAGGTTAATTAATTTGGGACTGGGAATCCCATTGCCAGCTCTTTTTGCAAAATTATTGGATAAGCGGATGAAGCCACTAGCCCATTGGTGAAAGTTGCCCAACAAGATTGAAACATAAAACACCACATACTTCCTCATGAGCTATAAAACATTGACACAAATAAAAGATAGTAAATTTTGAATTATTTAAAGGTAGCACACGAAGTATTTACTTGGAATGGCAGGAAATACCATGTAGTAGGTAGTTATGGTGGACACAAATGACATAGGTTTTGGGTTAAGGTTTGGATGCACGAGAAGTATTCCCTCTCAGTACAGGTCTTTGGCTAGCAAGGTTAATTAGCAAGCACAAGAGTTGAAGGAAACAAACAAATATACATGTGATAGAAACAATCATGCATCTTTCTTGTAGGCACAAACGATTTTAACTTCAGAATAATAAGCTATGAGCTAGCAAGAAAGGAAGACAATGAAACAACTACATGTATTTCTCTTTTCTATTTAAACCTCAAAGTGTTGTTGCTATTGACCAATGCTAAGTTTGCCAAAACCAAATAGATTTATTCAATGCTCCCAAAGTGATATCAATACTAATAACAAGATCAATCATATAATAAGGATTGCAAACTAAAATAAGGTGTGCAATATGTAAATGATAAGACTTCTCATTGATATTTCATAACGATAACTCACACCAAGGGATACATAGACAACCAACTAAAGGAGAGATACTTCCACACTGCAACTCATCTTATCTGATAACTTCCCTACTCATGATATAACACTACTTTATAATAAAAGTAAAAAGGTAGTGATGATGTGATACCGCGGCACTCCCCCAAGCTTGGAACAAATTAAGGGGATGCCAATACCGATGATGAATTACTCCTTCGGCGATGGTGGTGATGAACTCCTCCCGCGCTTCTTACAGATCTCCTTCAGCTTTAGTTTCTCAGTTTGGCAATTCTGCACCAAGACTCGAAGAGATTCATTATTATCTGAAGTTGGCGGTGGCGACCTTGTGATGGGAATCGAGTAATATTCTAGCATTCTACGGAGTCGGTAATTCTCCTCCTGCAGTATCTCCACTTCTCTTCTTAGAGCACGGTATTGATCACAAAACTCATCAGTAGCCCGTAGAGCTTCTTCCAACAGAGGGAAAGAGTCGAGGCTAAGAGCGGGTGGTAAGGATCCCTGCACGTTATGAGAGAAAGAACGTCGAGTGTCAACAGATCCCACCAAGATTTGCTTACTCCCAACGGCTTGTTGCTCTTGTTTTGACGACATCCTCTTCACTTCTTCCTCCGAAAGCCCCTTGCCCTTGTTGTTGGAGGCCATGGTGCTTCTAGACTGAAAACAGATCCTAGCAGAAACAACTCGAAACAAAACACGTCGAGAAAACGATATGCGGACCTCCAGGGGTCCGGGGGGTTATGTAACAGGAATTTGTATGTCATAAGGAAAGTACCAGGTCGAACCAGAGTCGGAAAGAGGCGTCGAGGCGGCCAGCTCATAGGGCGGCGCGGGCCAAGGCTTGGCCGCGCCGGCCTATGGGGGCACGCCCTCGTGCGTCTCCTCCACTCCGTTTCGATCTCGTAATTTTTCATATTTTCCAAAAACAGCAAAAACATTGTTCGGAAAGTAAATTGCGAACTTTTTATTACCAGTATCGTTACCTATTCAAAGTCGAGTTCTGGCGGACTCGTCAATTTGTCCTTTGATGAAAGCCTCCGGTGTTTCCACTCGAATAATATCAACATCTACATTATAAGAATCACCTGAGATATAATGCTTGAGTCTTTGTCCATTCACCACTTGTGTGGCGTTGCCTTGGAGAGAGCTAATTTTAATTGCTCCTGAACGATACACCTCCTCAACAACATATGGTCCTTCCCATTTCGAGAGTAATTTCCCCGCAAAGAATCTAAGACGAGACCGATACAATAGGACTTTATCCCCAATATTAAATTCTCTTTTGATAATCCTTCTATCATGCCATTTTTTAACTTTCTCTTTAAAGAGTTTAGCATTTTCATAAGCTTCACTTCTCCATTCATCTAGAGAACTCAATTGCAGCAACCTCTTATTACCGACAAGTTTAGGATCTTTATTTAATTCTCTAACTGCCCAATAAGCTTTGTGCTCTAGTTCTAAAGGTAAATGACAAGCTTTCCCATAAACCATTTTATAAGGTGACATTCCCATGGGATTTTTATAAGCAGTTCTATAAGCCCATAGTGCATCCTTCAATTTACTAGCCCAATTCTTTCTAGTTTTATTAACAGTCTTTTCCAAGATAGATTTAATCTCTCTATTTGATAATTCTACTTGCCCGCTAGTTTGAGGATGATAAGCGGAAGCAATTCTATGATTAATACCATATTTAGCAAGAGTTTTTCTAAAACCACCATGAATAAAATGAGAACCTCCATCAGTCATAATATATCTAGGAACTCCAAATCTAGGAAAAATAATATCTAAAAGCATTCTTAAAGAGGTCTCACCATCAGCACTTTTTGTAGGTATGGCTTCCACCCATTTAGTAACATAATCAACAGCAACAAGTATATGAGTGTTACCTTCTGAAGAGGGAAAAGGTCCCATGAAGTCAAATCCCCAACAATCAAACGGTTCAATAACAAGAGTATAATTCATAGGCATTTAATTGCGTCTGGAGATATTACCAACCCTTTGACATTCATCACAAGATAAAATAAACTTCCTTGCATCTTTGAAGAGAGTTGGCCAATAAAAACCTGATTGTAGAACCTTTTGCGCGGTTCTATCTCCGGCGTGATGTCCTCCATAAGCACTACCATGACATTTACTCAGTATCTCTTGTTGTTCATATTCGGGAACACATCTTCGCAGGATACCATCCACTCCTTCTTTATATAAGTGTGGGTCATCCCAGAAATAATGCCTCAAGTCCTAAAAGAATTTCCTCCTTTGCTGAGCTGAAAAGGTTGGAGGCAAGTACTTGGAAACAATAAAGTTAGCATAATCAGCATACCAAGGACTGTCTCGCGAGCTCACCTTTATTACAGCCAATTGTTCATTTGGAAAACTATCATTAACGGGAACAGGATCATAAGCAATATTTTCCAATCTAGACAAATTATAGCAACAGGATTATCAGCACCTTTCCTATCTACAATATGTAAATCAAATTCTTGCAACAGAAGCACCCATCTAATAAGCCTTGGCTTAGCATCTTTCTTTTGCATAAGGTATCTAATTGCAGCATGATCAGTATGTATAGTAACTTTTGAATCATCAATATAGGATCTAAACTTATCACAAGCAAAGACTACAGCTAACAATTCTTTTTCAGTGGTAGCATAATTTCTTTGAGCAGCATCAAGGGTTTTACTAGCATAATGAATAACATTCAATTTTTTATTTACTCGCTGTCCAAGAACAGCGCCTACAGCAAAATCACTGGCATCACACATAATTTCAAATGGTAAATTCCAATCAGGAGGTTCAACTATAGGAGCAGTTGTTAAGGCTTTCTTTAGAGTTTCAAAAGCTTCCTTACAATCATCATCAAAAACAAAAGGTACATCTTTTTGAAGAAGATTAGTAAGAGGCTTTGAAATCTTGGAGAAGTCTTTAATAAACCTCCTATAAAACCCAGCATGACCAAGAACACTACGAATACCTTTAACATCCCCGGGATAGGGCATCTTCTCAATTTCTTCAACTTTAGCTCTATCAACTTCAATACCTCTCTCGGAAATTTTATGTCCCAGTACAATTCCTTCATTAACCATAAAGTGGCATTTCTCCCAATTAAGAACAAGGTTACTTTCTTCACATCTCTGCAAAACTTTATCAAGGTTCCGCAAGCAATTATCAAAAGAATTTTCATAGACAGAAAAATCATCCATGAATACCTCTACAATACTCTCGCAAAAGCCATGAAAAATAGCAGACATGCATCTTTGAAAAGTAGCAGGAGCATTACATAAACCAAAAGGCATACGTCTATAAGCATAAGTTCCATAGGGACAAGTGAAAGTGGTTTTCTCTTGATCCTTAGTTTTAACAGCAATTTGTGAAAACCCAGAATAACCATCAAGAAAGCAAAAATGAGTATTTTTAGATAACCTTTCTAACATTTGATCAATAAAAGGCAAAGGGTAATGATCTTTCTTAGTAACTTTATTAACTTTTCGATAATCAATGCACATTCTATACCCTACAACTACTCTTTGAGGTATGAGCTCATCATTATCATTAGGCACAATAGTCATTCCTCCTTTCTTAGGAACACAATGCACAGGACTAACCCATCTACTATCAGCAATAGGATATATAATACCAGCTTCAAGAAGTCTTAATACCTCATTTCTTACCACATCCTTCATCTTAGGAATTAGACAACGCTGAGGTTCAACAACAGGCTTCGCATCATCTTCCATATTAATGGCGTGTTGGCAAATAGAGGGAGAAATCCCCTTCAAGTCATCAAGAGTGTAGCCAATAGCACCTCGGTGTTTCTTTAATATTTCCAATAACCTTTCTTCTTCAAACTCCGTAAGCTTAGAACTAATAATAACAGGATATATTTTCTTATCATCAATATGAGCATATTTAAGATTATCGAGCAATGGTTTTAAATCAAAGAAAGGATCTTCCTTTGGTGGTGGTGTTGTACCCAGATCTTCCACCGGTAAATCATGCTTAAGAATAGGTTGACGAAGGAAAATTTCATCAAGCTCATCTCTTTCTTCCCTAAAAATTTCACTCTCACTATTCTACAAATGTTGCTGCAAGGGATTATTAGGAGCAAGAACAATAGATGCACACTGTTCAACTTTAAAATCATTATTAGGCAAATCAGCTTTATAAGGAGTTTTGGTAATTTTAGAGAAGTTAAACTCATCAGATTCACCAGCAAATTTAGTCAAAATTTTCTCTTTCTTGCAATCTATAATAGCTCCACAAGTATTTAGAAAAGGTCTACCAAAAATGATAGGACAATATTTACTAGCAGCAGAACCAAGTACCAAAAAGTCAGCAGGATATTTAATCTTACCACATAGAACTTCCACATCTCGAACAATACCAATTGGAGAAATAGTTTCTCTATTAGCCAGCCGAATAACCACATCAATATCTTCAAGTTCACAAGAACCAATTTTGTGCATAATCTCCGTGTAAAGCTCATAAGGAATAGCACTAATACTTGCACCAATATCACATAAACCATAATAACAATGATCACCAATTCTAACAGATAGCATAGGAACACTAGCTTGCTTAGACTTATTAGGATGTGAAACAATATTGGAAGCATCTTCACAAAAAATAATATGACCATCCTCCACATTTTCAGTCACAAGATCTTTAACTATTGCAACAGCAGGTTCAACTTTTATTTGTTCTTCAGGTTCTATAGGTTTCTTTTCACTTTTATGAATCGCACTATTTATAACAGAGTACTCCTTCATTTTAGCAGGGAAAGGAGTTTTTTCAATATAAGCTTCAGGAATAACATGATCAACAGTTTCAACTACGACACATTTATTAATAGATGAATCAATTTTATCTTTATACGGTTCATGATACTTATCAAAATTCTTCTTAGGCAATTCATAATGAGAGGCAAAAGCTTTATAAAGATTTGCAGCAACTTGAGAATCAAGACCATAAGTAGCACTCATATTACGAAATTTATCAGTATCCATAAAAGCTTCAATGCATTTATAATCATAATTTATACCTGATTCTCTATCTTTGTCGTTCTCCCATCCTTCAGTATTTTCCTGGATCCGATTAAGAAGGTCCCTTTTAAACTCTTCTTTGTTGCGCGTGAATGATCCAGAACAAGAAGTATCCAGCAAGGTCTTGTCTTCAAAAGAAAGCCTTGCATAGAAATTATCAATAATAACATTACCAGGAAGCTCATGAATGGGGCATTTGAGCATTAAAGACTTCAATCTCCCCACGCTTGGGCAATACTCTCTCCATCATGAGGCCAAAAATTATATATGCGGTTCCGATCCTTATGAATTTCACTTGGAGGATAGAACTTAGAATAAAACCGGGGCACAATATCATTCCATTCAAGAGAATCCCCATTATCCAGTAATTTATACCAATGCGCCGCTTTACTAGACAGCGATATAGAGAATAGTTTCTTCCTCACTTCATCCATAGCAATACCTGCACACTTGAATAAACCGCATAATTCATGTAAGAACAAGTAAATGATCTCCGTGGTGGACAGTTCCATCCCCTGTATAACGGTTATCCACTACACGTTCAATAATTTTCATAGGTATTTTGTATGGTATTTCTTCCTCACCTGGTGCCTCATCCACTACCTTTGCAGTAGTAGCAGATTTTCCAAATAAAAACTCAAGAGAAGATCTCTCCATAATGCATTATGGCAGCAGGCAGAAATAAAATCAGCACAAACAGTAGAAATTTCCCTTACCAATTCCACTTACCAATAGCGCTTCACTCCCCGGCAACGACGCCAGAAAATAGTCTTGATGACCCACAAGTATAGGGGGTGTATCGTAGTATCTTCGATAAGTAAGAATGTTGATCCCAACGAGGAGCAGAAGGTGTTGACAAGCAGTTTCGATGAAGGATTCACTGTAAATGCTCACAGACAAGTATTCAGGGAGTTTTGATGTAACAGATGAATAAAGTACGAGTAAGTAAAGTGCGAGAGTAACAATTGCAGCGAGTGGCCCAATCCTTTTTAGCACAAAGGACAAGCCGGTTTGTTTACTTATAATGACCAAACGTTCTCGAGGACACACGGGATTTTAGTCTAGTGCTTTCGCTACATACGGCTAATTAATCTTCATTGTTTTGATAAGTGTTGTGTGGGTGAACCTATGCTAATGTACCGCCCTTCCTAGGACTAATACATACTTGTTATTATACCCCTTGCAAGCATCCGCAACTACAAGAAAGTAATTAAGATAAATCTAACCACAGCCTTAAACTCGAGATCCTGCTATCCCTCCTGCATCGATATACCAACGGGGGTTTAGGTTTCTGTCACTCCGGCAACCCCGCAATCGGCAAACGAGTACAAGATGC
This sequence comes from Lolium rigidum, assembly GCF_022539505.1. Lineage (NCBI taxonomy): Eukaryota > Viridiplantae > Streptophyta > Magnoliopsida > Poales > Poaceae > Lolium > Lolium rigidum. Next base: position 190,908,108 of record NC_061511.1, on the reverse strand, counting down.
ATTCCCCTAGGCCCATAAAGGTGAAGTGTCGTGTAGTCGATGTTCACACGACACTACTAGAAGAATAACACCACAACTTAAATATCATAACATTGAATATTACTCAACCATACTTCACTACTAACATTTAGACTTCACCCATGTCCTCAAGAACTAAACGAACTACTCACGAGACATCATATGGAAAATGATCAGAGGTGATATGATGATGAATAACAATCTGAACATAAGCCTTGGTTCAACGGTTTCACTCAATAGCATCAATAACAAGTAGAAATCAACACCGGGAGAGTTTCCCCTATCAAACAATCAAGATCAAACCCAAATTGTTACAGCGGTGACGATGTGCAGCGGTGGAGACGGCGGTGATGATGATGAAGATGATGATGATGGTGATGGAGATGATGTCCAACTCGATGGCGGTGACGATGGCGTCGATTTCCCCTCCGGGAGGGAATTTCCCGGCGGATCTCAGCCTGCCGGAGAACTCTTTCTCTCTCGGTGTTCTCCGCCCCGCAGAGGCGGCTGTGACTCTTCGCGACCTATCCCCTGGAGCTTAGGTTTTCGGGACGAAGACGTTCGCGAAGAAAAGGAGGCGAGAGGGGGCTGTGGGCCCCCTCCTCACAGGGCGGCGCAGCCAGGCCTTGGGCCGCGCCGGCCTATGAGGTGGGCCCACCTTGGGTCCCCTCGGCTCCCCCTTCTGGCTCACTTCATCTTCTGGAAAATAAGGTTTTTCGTATAATTTCCGTCAACTGTTGATCTTCCAAAATATTGCATTCTGACGGCGCTTTTTCCAGCAGAATCCTGGCTCCGGTGCGCGATCCTCCAATAATCATGAAACATGCAAAATAGATGAAATAACATAAGTATCATCTCCAAATATGAAATATATCAATGAATAACAGCAAATTATGATATAAAATAGTGCTGCAAATTGGACGTATCAGTGGACACTGAGAAGACGAAGGATAACATAAAGGCTCGAATTGACCAAGAAAAGTTGTGCGATAGGCCAGAGTTGAACATGAAGCCACCTCAAGGTGCCAAAAAAACTTGGACTAAGCCACACGCTCCGTTCTGCCTCACAAAGGCCCAAAAAAGGGAGGTCTTCCAATGGATGAAGGACTCCTTGTTTTTCCCTGATGGGTTCGCAGCCAATTCGATAAGGGGTCTGAACATTGAAACGTTGCGAGTACAAGGACTGAAGAGTCATGACTACCACGTGTGGCTTGAGCGGATAATGCCGGTGATGATTCGAGGCTATGTCCCTGAGAAGACTTGGTGAGTGCTAGCGAGGTTGCGTTTTTTCTTCCGCCAGATTTGTGCTAGGGAGTTAGACACTAAAGTGATTGAGAAGCTGGATGAACAGGCACCCATGTTGCTTTGTGATCTAGAGAAGATCTTTCCTCCAGCGTTCTTTAATCCGATGCAACATATGATCCTGCACCTCGCGAAGGAATGCTTAAAGGGGGGCGAATTGGGGCCGTTAGCAGTTTGGTCCCGAGAGAGAAACACAAAAGCTTCGTCAGATGACTGGCAATAAATGCAAGATCAAAGCATCCATAGCCGAGGCAGTCTTGAATGTGGAGGTGGCAAACTTCACCACTAAGCACTATGATCCCAACATTCCCACAAAGCACAACCCGGTCCTCCGTTACAATGCCGCCAACAATGAAGATGTACCCAAGCTTAGCATCTTCATAGGGCTTGGCGGCAAGTCAAGTGGCTCGAAGCCGTACACAACGAATTTACATGAGCGGGAGTTGATCCACTCATATGTCTTGAACACCATGGTGGAAGTGAAGCTGTACATCAAGTAAGTGCTAACCATTTAGTTATTCGCAAACATTCATCGTATGTTCGTGGCTAACTCTTCCTCCGTTCACTGTTGTAGACAATTCACGACTAAATATTGGAGGTATACCCACAGGGATCCTACCTCGGAAGAATCCAAGGATATTTTTGATAAGGGCGGCGGTCACGGTTTCAGTAGCTGGTTCTGTGGTTTGGTACTATCGTATCCAAATTTGTTTGTACACTATCGACATTTCTCGGTCATTTCTTGTTCTAAACTTGTCGTCCTAATCTTGTAGGCAAGAACTGACAAAGACATGAATCCCTTGCTACGAAAAATTGCTAGGGGCTTCAACCCTTTCGTCGACTCGTTCAATTCTTATGACGTGAACGGGTATCGCTTCCAGACCCATCAATACACAACAAGCCGTCCAAACAAGAAGACAATAAATAGCGGGGTGGTATGTCAAGGTGATGATGGACTCCATTACTATGGAAGAGTCGAGGGTATATACGAGCTAAATTACGGGTTTGACAAAGGGCTAAATCCCATCGTATTCAAATGTCATTGGTTCGACCCACGTCGCATGAGACGGGATCCTGAAACTGGATTGGTCAAAGTTGAAAGAAGCTCTGTTTATAAGGGAAAGGACGTGTACATTTTGGCCACCCAAGCCTTCCAAGTATTCTATCTCCCGTACGCGTGTCGAAACCCGACCAAACGTCTACATGGATGGGATGTTGTGATGACGGTTCCTTCACGCATTAGGCCACCCCCGCCAAACAAGGATGATTACCGCCGCGTAGACCCCTCAACAAGGACTATTGATTTTTATCAAGAAGAAGGGCTCCCCGGTCATTTCACTATCGACTTGTCGGCCGTTGTTGATAACATGGTCGTAGACGATGAGCAAGAAGAAGATGCGGTTATGGAGGAAGACAATGAAGAATATGAAGCTGAGGATGTGTGTGCCGTAGAAGACCTAAGTTTGCTCGAGGCGTTCAAAGCAGGCATTGACCTAGATCCAAATGGGCCACCTCCAGGTTTCATCGATGATTATTGGTTCGCTGAGCCCGATGATGATGAAACATGTGGTCCGATTACGGATGTCGACATAGGCTACTGATCTATGTAGTTGTAATTGTGAGGCTATCCTATGTACTGAACTATGTGTTATTTGTAATAAACTATGATCTATGTACTAAACTATGTGCTATTTGTAATAAACTATGATCTATCTACTAATATTCATCTACTTATATATTTGCATTATTGTTGATTTCACTAATATTCATCTGTTTACATTGCATACTAATAAACCACTCTTTTCATTGTGTTTGCAGGTGATTGAAACATGCCGCCAAGAAAAAGAAAGGGAGGTTTCAAAAAGAAGATCAAGGCCGTGGCTGAGCTTGTGGGACTTTCGAGTGGTTCGTCGCAGACACGTCCTCCTAGCGCTCCTCCTAGCCCTCCACCACGGAGGAAGAATGCCCAGCCACGGCGACTTCGTACCCCTTCTCCTAGTCCTCCCCCGGCCGAGGATGATGACGAGGAGCACTGGGGTGGGGGGCACGAGGAGGACGGTGAGGAGCACGGTGGGCAGGACGAGGAGGACGGTGGGCAGGACGAGGAGGACGGTGGGGAGGACCTCGAGGAGGATGAGGGGTTGGGGGGTTTGCCGCAGGAGCTAAACCCAGACCTAGCTTGGTATCCGCCCGAGGAGGAGGTGTACGTTGCAGCCGATCCTAGGCTGAAACCACGGGACAAGAAGCCGTATAAGCGCGGGATTACAAAACTCCCCAAGCTAAAAACTTGGGCCTTCCGCGATGTTGTTCTCGTGCCCGCTGGAAAGAGGTACATGCTGATTTTGGCATTCCATTATTGAAATTTTTATCATTATACAAATTTTTATCACATGCATAATGATTTTGGCATTTCGTTGTGCAGCATGTTCAAGTATGGTGACCCGAGGAGGAAGCCGACACGTGAGTACTCGAACATCCTTGGAGGCCTAATTAGGAAGCATTTCCCTGGGATTGTCAATCTCCCTAGTGGTGGCCGCGATGTGGCTTGGACTTGGAAGCACTACATCTACGCGGAAGATCCTAGCGGCAAGTGCACCAACATGCAAGAGCGGGTTTTCCGCCACTTCTGGGTACGTGACTTTTGGCTTCTTAGCATTCAAACACTTCTTGACTACCAATAGTTGCTCTAATTCCTCTTGTTTTACCTATGTGCATGGTTGCAGAAATACTTCACGAGGGCTGAGGGAGAGGAAATTGCGTGCGACGTTATCTTACACGAGTTGTGCAGGGTGAGGGTGACTGGCATGCACTACGAGACACGCGTCCAGTGCGTCCGCGACTGGCACGCCGAGCGCAAAGTTTGGATGAATAAGGCTGATTGTCGGGATACGCTCATGGCACCGTGGCAATACCTGCAGGTATTATCATCGATGTGTTATTTATTTCCGCATTTTCATGTAGTTTATGTTCTAATAATGGGTCTATCTTGTGTATGTAGAACCCTCCTGTTATCACCAGATTTTGGCCAAATCAGGAGGTGGGCCGTAAGGGAGATGGGCTTGGAAGATTACACGTGGAAGATCTCTGAAGCGGCCTTGCACGAAGAGTTTGGGCTAGATTGCCCGTGTATCTTTAATTATGGTAGATTGTATCTTAGATTAAAAGTTAGAGTTTGTCTCGTGCACGGTGGGATTATTCCCTCGATAGAAAGTCCCCTGGACTATAAATATGTATCTAGGGTTTATGGAATAAACAACAACAAACGTTCAACCAACAAATCAATCTCGGCGCATCGCCAACTCCTTCGTCTCGAGGGTTTCTACCGGTAAGCAACATGCTGCCTAGATCGCATCTTGCGATCTAGGCAGCACAAGCTCCACGTTGTTCATGCGTTGCTCGTACTCGAAGCCTTTTTGATGGCGAGCAACGTAGTTATCATAGATGTGTTAGGGTTAGCATAGTTCTTCGCGTAACATGCTATCGTAGTGCAACCCTTGCATATCTAGCCGCCCTTACACCTATCTTAGGTGTAGGGGCAGCACCCCGCTTGATCATTATTTAGTAGATCTGATCCGTTACGGTTGCTCCTTGTTCATCAAGGATTAGTTTAATATCTGCAATAGTTAGGCCTTACAAAGGGGGGGAGGATCCAGCGGCACGTAGGGTGTCGTTTGCTAGTCCTAAACAGGATGTTCCGGGGATCAACCTCGTGTTGGTTTTTAGGCCTTGTTTAGGATCGGCTTACGATAACCGTGCGTGGCCGCGAGGCCCAACCTGGAGTAGGATGATCCGATTATGCGGTGAAAACCCTAAATCGTCGTAGATCTCATTAGCTTTATCTTGATCAAGCAGGACCACCATATATTCGTGCACCCCGTACGAATCATGGGTGGATCGGCTCCTTGAGCCGATTCACGGGATAACCCGAGAGCCGATCGAGGCTCGTATTTAATGTTTACGTGTATGCCATGCAGGAAACTAAGCGAGGCATCTCCATCACCTTCCTGACCAGGTATAGGTCAGGTGGCACGCCCTTGCAATCAGCATCGGACGTGTGACCAGAAAAGCTTTGCGGGCCGTCGCTCGGAGGGACCTCAGCCAGCCGCAGCTCTAGGTTGTTCCCGGCTCTACCGTGTTGACCGTCGCTGCCCGCCGGTGGGTTTCGGACGTCAACACATTCTGGCACGCCCGGTGGGACTAGCTTCAACATCAACCACATCGCCATCTACATCTGAGATGGCGGACGGCACGCCAGTCACGTACGAGGATCTGACGGACGAGCTCAAGAAGAAGTACGACGAGATCAAAGTCATCCTCGAAGCCGACCTCATCGGCTCTTTCCACAGAACCCGCTCCCATGGCATCAGATGGAAAGGGTTCTCACCTGAAGGTGCACTCGATGGGATAGACCTCTCTGCCCCGTCAGAAGAACGCACCAGGTCCCTGCGGCAGGAGATCAACTACTTGGTGGCTCACTCGCTACACCACCACTCCGAGAACCCGGTAAACACGTTGGAGCGTGTCGCTCTTCGCGTGATCCAGGAGATCATGAGGCACCGGTACTCGCCGTCGGGACCAGCTCTCGGGACGCATCAAGGAGAGTTGCCACTCCAGTCCCGTCCATCGCTGCCATTTGCGTTGGCAGCACCAGAAGTGCCGAATTCATCGGCATTCGTCGTCTACAAGATTGGTGGTGACCCTAGTGACTGCCAGTTCTTGCAGGAGGCGCCTAAGGAGATCCCCCACGGGTACGCGTGCACTTATGTGCCAGATTGCGGTAACGCTCTCACGAACCAGGCCACAACATCAGGGACTCCGGCGAAAACAGGAGGGACGTCAGCGACAGATCTTGAGAAGCAGACGTGGCTAACTAAGTACGCCACCCCGATGAACCTCCAGAGCCCAGCTCCTGCAGTTGGCTCAGAGCTGGAAAAGCAAACATGGCTGGCTAAGTACGCCACCCCGGTGAATATTCAGAGTTCAACTCCTGCAGCCAGCACAGCGGATCAGATCAGTACCATACTGAGAGACCAGTTCGGCATGGTGCCGAAAAGAAGGGCAATCGGCTATTCCAAGCCGTACCCCGACGACTACGAGATGATCCCGCTACCACCTAAATATCGGCTCCCTGATTTCTCCAAATTCAGTGGATCAGATGGTTCCAGCTCCATCGAGCACGTGGGCCGATATTTGGCACAGCTAGGACCGGCCTCAGTGTCGGACCAACTACGCGTGAGGCTCTTTTCACAGTCCCTCACGGGATCGGCTTTCGGGTGGTACACCTCGTTGCCACCGGACTCCATCCGGACGTGGAAGCAGTTGGAAGAGCAGTTCCATATGCAGTACCATTCAGAGGCTTCCGAGTCCAGCATTGCCGATCTAGCACAACTACGTCAGAAGCGTGGAGAGACTGTGACAGATTACATCCAGCGCTTCAGGAATCTTAGGAACCGATGTTATTCGGTTCGTATAACTGAAAAGGAAGCAGTTGAGTTGGCAATAGTGGGCCTTGCAATACCGCTCAAGGACATGGCCTCCCAAGCAGACTATCCCTCACTGGCGCACATGGTTCAGAAACTGTCGGCATATGAACAGCGCCACCCGGACCTGTACCAGGACAAGTTCAAGCGTGCAGTAGTCCTGGTCGATGCAGAGGAAGACGAAGTTTCTGCGGGAGATCAAGAGGTAGCAGTGGCTGAATGGACTCGGGGAGGAACCCCGTGTCCCGCAAATGGGTAAAGCCACCAGGCCCGCCCAGGGGATTTGATTTTGACGTGACCAAGACTGAGCAAATCTTCGACCTCCTACTCAAGGAAAAGCAGCTGAAGATACCTGAAGGTCTCAAATTCCCCACGGTGCAAGAGCTGAACGGAAAGCCATACTGCAAATGGCATAACTCGCTCTCCCATGCCACCAACGACTGCAGGGTATGGCGTCAGCATATCCAAGCGGCGATAGAAAAAGGGCGTCTAATTTTCAACCAGTACGCCATGAAGGTCGATACCCAGCCCTTCCCCGCCGTTAACATGGTAGAATGCACTTACCCTGAAGGTTGCCAGCCAGGATCCTCGTTCAGCATCAACATGGTAGGGCCTGGGCACCACTCTGGCAAAGATGTAGACGAGGGCAGCTGCTCTCGTAGCAAGGATACAGAGGAGGCCGCTCCACGCGATCGGCTCCATCATGATGGCAAGCGCTACGTCACGGAGGGAGAAGTGAAGAACATAAGATATCAGCGACCCCTCTCTGATCACCTCCTCAACAAGTATGTAAGTCAATATGACCAACGCCGACGGTCCAGCTATGATGATGAAGGAGATCGTCTGGCTAGAGGAGCCAGAAGATATCGTCGGCATGATCACGATGAGGAGGAGCACGAGCGCCGTGCCATAGGAAAATCAAGGGAGCAAGACGACAACGACGAGCACTCGGGACTGCCCCTTCTTCGGACACTCGCTGGGATTCAGGAATGAGCCGATTGCCCACAATCGGCAATTGCCCAGAATGCAACCAGAAGAAGAAGGAGGCAGCCAACGTGTCTGTGTTCAAGCGCCTAGGGCCTCTCCCGCCACAAAGCAAACGCGCTGAGTCGCCTCGTTGGGCAGATCTCGAGGATTCAGAAGACGAGGGAGAAGAAGAAGAAGACAGGTACCGCCGGCCAAGGTGGTGCCCTGACGGACTCAGCCGTTCCCAAAAGCGCAGGGTTCAGCGATTGCGCAGCCTGGAGGAAGCCGAAAGGCTGTACTTGCATACGTTAAGGAAGGCACGACCTGATCTGGCCGCGAAAGTTCAGCGAACCCTGGACGAAGAGGGTCGTCCACGGAAAATGGAGTGGCGCCCCAAGCAGAGGAAAGCCGATGATGAAACATCGGCTGGCACAAACATGGTACTCGTCCTGCCGACGGAGCTTAATGCTCCACGATTCTACGATGCACTCAAGGTGGACGACAGCAGGCGCATCAAGTCAGAGGTTGGGCTGGTTTTATCCACCAGCCTGACCGAGTAGCAAGGACAAACCAACGAACAAATGTGGCGAGGCTGATTCTTGTGATCGGCCCCAAAAATTATGAAGGGACATTACAGAACCTTCAGTCAGCACTTCAATGGATATGGAGGCCGATTCCAGCAATCGGCCAAAATTATCTTCACCACATGTTCTGCCTGTGTTCAGCATCGATCTACTGGGTAGCGGCCACGTCGGCGGATGAAAGTCAGCACGAATCCTCGCGGAGCCGACGTGCAAGTACAGTGCCATGGCTAAACCACAAAGCCGATATCTGCAGTCACCTGGCAGATTCGGCTCGGGGGGCATATAGTCAGAAGATGAACATGTGCAGTAAACATGTGTACATAGTCAGATGAACATGTGCAGTAAACATGTGTACATAGTCAGATGAACATGTGCAGTAAACATGTGTACAATGAAACATTAGGGGCCGATTAGGAAAAATCGGCCAGTAAAATTTTTTTTTTAGAATTGAAGCAGCCGATGCGCAGCCATCGACTCTAGTACAGATACACAAGACCAAGACCTACTGGTTATATGCTCAGGGCTCACATTGTCGTCAAGATGGCTTTCGGCTTGGTGTTTCATTTACAACATCAGCGTTCAGCGGGAGGGAGCTGATCAATGACCTGTGCATCCTCGCCGGTATTCTCGCCTTGATTAAGGCTCGGGGGGCAGTTAACTTGGTAGATGCTCTGTTTTGGGAGCCGATTGGAGTCGCATCGACTGACCCTGCGTCGTGATCCTCTCTGAAAGCAGTTCAAGTGTTGCAAAGAAAAACTGCTAAAAGCTACGGAGAGGAACCGGAAAAGGAGGCTATCGGCTTTACGGGTTTTGGACCGTCCTGTTGCTGCGAGGAAGGGAAAGGGTCTGTATTCTGAAAATAGCCGAGGAGTAGTCATCGGCTGAAGGACTGTGAAAAAATTATGGTCAGATATCAAATCGCAGTCTGGATTTGAGAAGTGCTTAACTGACGGTCTAATCGACATTTGAGTCCGGCTTCACGGGCGTCCAAAGGAGAAGGAATCCGATACGTTGCTATCGGTCTTGGTATGACAAGCAGGAGGGGTGAAATTGGATTAATTGAAAGAACAATTTTCATTAATTCAAAGGAGCGGCTTTACAAGAAAGAGCCGATGGCTCTCAAAAGAGGGATCTGGTGCCTAGTGCACTGCTACTACTAGTCCTACTCTACTAGTCGTCGCTGTCCTCATCATCGCCGCCGTCGAGGTCGACGGCGCTGCTCCCAGGAAGCTCCTCATCGCTGCTACCCCAGCCCTGGGCCGGAGTTTCGTCTTCCTCGTCATCATCATCATCCTCGCTGTCCGCCCAGGAGCGGAAGCGCTTGGTCGGCGGATACCCGATGGAGGAGGAGGATTCATCCTCCTCCTCTTCCTCCTCGACATCATCATCGTCTTCGCTGTCCGCCCAAGCGCGGAATCGCTTGGCCGGCAGAAGCTTAGCGGGGGGGGAGGGGCCGCCCTCCTCTTCTTCTTCTTCCTCTACTTCTTCCCCCTTCCCGTCAGGGGAGGAGGGTTTCGCCCAAGGATGGAGGTTGTCTTCACTTTCGCTCATCAGCTCCCCATCGATGAGGAACTTGAGGTCCTCTTCCCCATCGGTCAGAGGCAGGTCGCCCTCTGGCGCGTGATCGGAGTTCCACTCCGGCTCGTTTGAAGAGAAGGATTGGAGAGAGACGGAAGAGGAGGAAGAAGAAGACATGGCTGAGGGAGAAGAGGGTTTTTTGGTGCCGATGGCTGGAACAGAGGAAGGGGGTGAAGAGAGCTAATCAATCGGCACAGTTAAATAATGAGAAGCCTGGTGGAAATTTAATGCCATTGCAGTTTTCGAGGAAGTGATGCCAAAGCTATCGAATTTTGCAGAGAAGCTGAGAAGACAGGGCATAATGATAACGGATACTGCAACAGCTCTGCTCTGCCGCGACATGACCCTTCGAAGGAAAAACAGAGTGGTTTTGGAATTATCATTGCCAAAACCAGGGGGCCTGTGTTATCACCAGATTTTGGCCAAATCAGGAGGTGGGCCGTAAGGGAGATGGGCTTGGAAGATTACACGTGGAAGATCTCTGAAGCGGCCTTGCACGAAGAGTTTGGGCTAGATTGCCCGTGTATCTTTAATTATGGTAGATTGTATCTTAGATTAAAAGTTAGAGTTTGTCTCGTGCACGGTGGGATTATTCCCTCGATAGAAAGTCCCCTGGACTATAAATATGTATCTAGGGTTTATGAAATAAACAACAACAAACGTTCAACCAACAAATCAATCTCGGCGCATCGCCAACTCCTTCGTCTCGAGGGTTTCTACCGGTAAGCAACATGCTGCCTAGATCGCATCTTGCGATCTAGGCAGCACAAGCTCCACGTTGTTCATGCGTTGCTCGTATCGAAGCCTTTTTGATGGCGAGCAACGTAGTTATCATAGATGTGTTAGGGTTAGCATAGTTCTTCGCGTAACATGCTATCGTAGTGCAACCCTTGCATATCTAGCCGCCCTTACACCTATCTTAGGTGTAGGGGCGGCACCCCGCTTGATCATTATTTAGTAGATCTGATCCGTTACGGTTGCTCCTTGTTCATCAAGGATTAGTTTAATATCTGCAATAGTTAGGCCTTACAAAGGGGGGGAGGATCCAGCGGCACGTAGGGTGTCGTTTGCTAGTCCTAAACAGGATGTTCCGTGGATCAACCTCGTGTTGGTTTTTAGGCCTTGTTTAGGATCGGCTTACGATCACCGTGCGTGGCCGCGAGGCCCAACCTGGAGTAGGATGATCCGATTATGCGGTGAAAACCCTAAATCGTCGTAGATCTCATTAGCTTTATCTTGATCAAGCAGGACCACCATATATTCGTGCACCCCGTACGAATCATGGGTGGATCGGCTCCTTGAGCCGATTCACGGGATAACCTCGAGAGCCGATCGAGGCTCGTATTTAATGTTTACGTGTATGCCATGCAGGAAACTAAGCGAGGCATCTCCATCACCTTCCTGACCAGGTATAGGTCAGGTGGCACGCCCTTGCAATCAGCATCGGACGTGTGACCAGAAAAGCTTTGCGGGCCGTCGCTCGGAGGGACCTCAGCCAGCCGCAGCTCTAGGTTATTCCCGGCTCTACCGTGTTGACCGTCGCTGCCCGCCGGTGGGTTTCGGACGTCAACACCTCCTCAGTACGTCGGGGAAGACAAGGCGTGCTTTCTTGCGATGGTCATATGGTGGACATCCCCCGAGTACGCCCGGAAGCACGAGGAGGGCAAGCAGAAGCGTTTAGAGATGGGAGGTGGATCACATGTCCTGGGCAGCAAGAACTTGGCCCTTACCTTGCAGCAAGAGGTGAGCAAATGGTTTCTTCATTCTTTCGTTTCATGTTATTGTTAGCCCCGCAAGGGTGTCCCTCTTCACTTACTTGCATGTACTCTTTTGCAGGAAGTGAAGAAAGGCGTGACACCAAACTTGTTTGGCCTTTTCCAAAAGTCCAAGACCAGGAGGGAGCCGCATCCTGAAACGGGGTCCGTGTGGGTCAACGGGCTAGCGGAGGCCCAGTGTGGCGCGTACCGCTCGACGTTCAAGGCCAAGCACGGCGAAGTCTCCGACCCAACCACCGAAGACTTTGATGTTGAGGTTGCGGTGCTTGCGGGACAAGGCAAGAAGGGTGGCCGCCTATGGATTGCTGACGGGTTAGTCGACCCAAAGACCATTCCATCTCTACGCCAGATCCGTCGTGGGCGTACGAGCGAGCAGCCTCGGGTAGATACCCGCCCACGGGCTTCGAACCTAGCTGTGGAGAAGTTACGGGTAAGTTCTTCGTCGATCCTCTACGCTTCATTACATGTTTTCCGTTGCAATGTTACTGACATCGCGGCAACACAATGTAGGCGGAGATGGAAGAAAGGGAATGGAGGCACCAAGAGGAGCAGATGCAGATGCAGCAGCAGCTTAGGGAGAACATGCAGACGCAGCAGCAGATGTTGCAGCAGATGCAACAACAGCAGCAGATGTTCCAGCAGATGTTCATGAACCAGGCCGTGGTGACTTCCCCACCGGGGAGTAGTGCTCCTAGCACGTCGTGTCCTCCTATGTTCCCCAACTGGGTAAGTGGTTAACTTAATATCTCCGTCTCAATCTTGTTTGCTGTCTAACCGAACTTTGGATATTGCAGATCCCCGCGCCCGATCCGCAGCCTGATGGCGCTCCTCCGAGCAACGCCCAAGTCGAGCCCGCTGACACCTGGCTTGACCGTCAACAATACGGGCATCATCCGGAGCATGCAGCAGTTTCTAGGTGAGTTCTCCTACACTTCTAATTCTTCCATACCATGTCACTTGTGAATTTTAGCCATTCAACCATGTCAATTTTAGCTATTCCATGTTAATTTTAGCCATTCCATGTCATTCTTAGCTATTATGTTGAATTTTATCCATTTCATGTCAATTCTAGCGATTATTTTCAATTTTAGCCATTCCATGTCAATTCTACTTCTTTCATGACAATTCTAGTTCTTACATGTCAATTTTAGCCATTCCAAGTCATTCTTAGCCATTATGTTGAATTTTATCCATTTCATGTCTATTCTAGCGATTATGTTCAATTTTAGCCATTCCATGTCAATTCTAGTTCTTCCATGTCAATTCTAGTTCTTACATGTCAATTTTAGCCATTTCATGCCACTTATGCATCTATGAACTTGTAGGAGGACAAGGAGGTGAAGAAGGACAAGGAAGTGGAGAAGGACAAGGAAGTGGCGAAGGTTGATGTTGCTTGTGTATGAACTTGTTGTGCGACTTGGAACATTCTATGTTGGAGACTTTGTTGTTGATGTTGCTTGTATGAACTAATTATGCGACTTGAAACTATTGTATGGACTTTGTTGTTGATGATGCAAATACTCTATATATTGTGCTATATGTGTATCTGGACTGTTATTGGAATTTGTGAATTGCATATGCAGGGATTAATGGGGGAAGCAGGGAAATTTTGGAAATTTTGCACCACCTTTGCCGTGCACATGCACACGGCAAAGGCCACAGCACACGGCAAAGGCCACATACACACGGCAAAGGCTGCCCGCGCTACCCACCTGGTGCTGCTGTACGTACCTTTGCCGTGCAGGGTGGAAGAGAAGCGCACGGCAAAGCTGCCCCTTTGCCGTGCGGGTTGGAGTGGAAGCGCACGGCAAAGACTGCCGCACGGCAAAGATGCACAGCGCATGGCAAAGACTGCCGCACGGCAAAGAGGCCACTGCGCACAGCAACGCTGCGTCGCACGGCAAAGCGTTTGCCGTGCGATTTTCGCGCGATGCACGGCAAAGACGGCTTTGCCGGGCGGGTCTTTGCCGAGCAATCTTTGCCGTGCACGGCCGCACGGCAAAGGCTTTGCCGAGCCGATTTGCCCCTTTGCCGTGCGTTTAGGCTGCACGGCAAAGCCCTGTTTTCCCGTAGTGTATGGAGAACTTGAAAATATTCGAACATGGTTGTTTCTTATTTGAGGAGAAACCTTTACTACACACCTTATATATTCTAGAACTTTATGCTTGCTCATGCCGAGATATAAAATCATGCGCTCTCGTAATTTCTATCAAGATATTGACTAACTAACCATGTAGATATATACCAAGATGTTCAAAGCATACTAAATAAACAAGATCATTGATGACGCGTAAAGCACACGTCCGTTGGGAACCCCAAGAGGAAGGTGTGATGCGTACAGCAGCAAGTTTTCCCTCAGTAAGAAACCAAGGTTATCGAACCAGCAGGAGATGAAGGCCACGTGAAGGTTGTTGGTGAAGGAGTGTAGTGCGACGCAACACCAGGGATTCCGACGTCAACGTGGAACCTGCACAACACAATCAAAATACTTCGCCCCAACTTAACAGTGAGATTGTCAATCTCACCGGCTTGCCGTAAACAAAGGATTAAACATATGGTGTGGAGTATGATGTTTGTTTGCAAAGAACAGCAGAGAACAATGATTGCAGTAGATTGTATTTAGATGTAAAAAAATAGACCGGGGTCCACAGTTCACTAGTGATGTCTCTCCAATAATATAAATAACATGTTGGGTGAACAAATTATAGTTGGGCAATTGATAAATAGACAGGACATAACAATGCACATACATATCATGATGACTAATATGAGATTTACTTAGGGCATTACGACAAATAACATAGACCGCTATCCAGCATGCATCTATGCCTAAAAAGTCCACCTTGGGGTTAGCATCCGCACCCCTTCCAGCATTAAGTTGCAAACAACAGACAATTGCATTAAGTACTGTGCGTAATGTAAACAATACAAATATCTTTAGACAAAGCATTTTTGTTTTATCCCTAGTGGCAACAGCACATCCATAACCTTAGAACTTTCCGTCACTCGTCCCAGCATTCAATGGAGGCATGAACCCACTATCGAGCATAAATACTCCCTCTTGGAGTTACAAGTATCAACTTGGCCGGAGCCTCTACTAGCAACGGAGAGCATGCAAGATCATAAACAACACATATATGATAGATCAATAATCAACTTGACATAGTATTCCATATTCATTGGATCCCAACAAACACAACATGTAGCATTACAAATAGATGATCTTGATCATGATAGGCAGCTCACAAGATCTAAACATGATAGCACAAGAGGAGAAGACAACTATCTAGCTACTGCTATGGACCCATAGTCCAAGGATGAACTACTCACGCATCAGTTCGGAGGCGATCATGGTGATATAGAGTCCTCCGGGTGATGATTCCCCTCTCCGGCAGGGTGCCGGAGGCGATCTCCTGAATCCCCCGAGATGGGATTGGCGGCGGCGGCGTCTCTGGAACTTTTTTCGTATCGTGGCTCTCGGTAATAGGATTTTCGTGATGGAGAGAATAAATAGGCGAAGAGGCAGAGTCGGGAGAGGATCGAGGGGCCCACACCCTAGGGCGGCGCGCCCCCCTCCTTGGCAGCTCCGCCGGGTGGTGTGGGGCCACCTCGGCTCTTCTTCGTTTCCTCTTCGGACTTCTGGAAGTCTCCGTGGAAAATAAGACCCTGGGCTTTTGTTTCGTCCAATTCCGAGAATATTTCCTGTGTAGGATTTCTGAAACCAAAAATAGCAGAAAACATGAACTGGCGCTTCGGCATCTTGTTAATAGGTTAGTGCCGGAAAATGCATAATAATGATATAAAGTGTATATAAAACATGTGAGTATTGTCATAAAACTAGCATGAAACATAAGAAATTGTAGATACGTTTGAGACGTATCAGTCACATACATATAGCTATAATTTACCTGAGGACCATAAATCAAAATAAAAACATGTGATATTTTATGGTATAGTGAATTCAGACTAACCAACATTTTGTTTCGAGCATGTCTAACAATGGAAGCACCTAGCATCTGTTTCTTGGAAAACATGGTTTATGCTTAGTCCAAGAGTTGTGAAGATGATTATTAAAAAAAAGACTCTTGACAAATGTTGGATCAATTTGATTTCAAATCAGAACAAGAGCTCTAGACTACACTATGGGAAAAACTAGCATTGCCGTGCGGCACTTTGCACGGTAAAGACGCCCAAATGCACGGCAAAGGCTTTGTGGTGCGTGCACGCACGGCAACCTCTGCCCGGCAAGGAGTCCGACGGCAACGCGAACGTTGCCATGCGCATGGCCATTTTGCACGGCAAAGGCCTTTGCCGTGCATGCTGTTCGTTGCCGTGCGTGCAGCTCGTTGCCGTGCGACTTGTCTTTTCCGTGCGGCATGGAGGTTGCCGTGCGTGCGACCTCTTTGCCGTGCGGCATTTCATTGCCATGCGCCACACTGTGCCGTGGGACAACCCTTTGTTGTGCGTGCCACGCCCCATCCCGCATGGCAAAGGCCTCTCCAGCACACCCAGCAAAATGCCAGGTCTACAGTTTGCCGCCACGTGCCCCCTTTGCCGTGCGTGTGCAGGGTCTTTGCCGTGATGCGTTTCTTTGCCGTGCGGCGTGCAGGGTCTTTTCCGTGATGCGTTTCTTTGCCGTGCGTGCTACTTAGACTTAGCCGTGCAATGTTTCTTTGTCGTGCGCCACTGCTGAATATGCCGTGCGCTGCGCTAAATCTTTGCTGTGCGATTTGTCTTTTCCGAGCGTTCTTCTTGCTCCGCACGGCCAAGATTTCTTTGCCGTGCAGTGGCTCACGGCAATGATTGCCTGCACGGCAACGGCAATTTTTCCCGTAGTGCTACTAAATGTTTTTTTAGCCTCTTAAAAATGTTGGATCAATTCAATTTAAAATCAAGGTGCAATAATGCAGCTGTTCTTGGGCTTACTCGCTATTTTTCAACTATGACGCGGTGGCGGTGGAGAGTATAGAGAACTTGAAAATATTCAAACATGGTTGTTTCTAATTTGAGGAGAAACTTTTACTACAGACCTTATATATTCTTGAACTTTATGCTTACTCATGCCGAGATAGAAAATCATGCGCTCTCGTAATTTCTATCAAGATATTGATTAACTAACCATGTAGATATATACCAAGATGTTCAAAGTATACTAAATAAACATGACCACATACATATAGCTATAATTTACCTGAGGACCATAAATCAATGAATAAAAACATCTGATATTTTTATGGTATAGTGAATTCAGACTAACCAACATTTTGTTTCGAGCATGTCTAACAATGGAAGCACCTTTCTATTTCTTGGAAGACATGGTTTATACTTAGTCCAAGTGTATTAACAACGATAGATTTTAAACTCGTATAATGAAACTATTGCTTCAAAATATTTTCATTATTTTTATGTGATTAACTATGTTTACTGTAATACAAAATAGCATGACTAAGAATGCCTATTGCGAAAATGGGTGACAAAGGAGTAAAAATGTTCAATATAAATAAGTGATGTAGAGTTAAGGTAAAAAAAAGGCCAAGCAAGCTCCATAGCCGTAGTGTGGAGTTTGCCACATCCATAGGAGGGCGACGCGAAGGAGACAAGTCAAGAAGGAAACTTTCCCCGTGGGCGCGGGTACCCGCGGGTATATACCCGCTAAGAATCGGGGATGGGGGGCAAATTCCCCCCGCGGGGATGGCGGGGAAGGTACCCGATAGCTTAGCGGGGCGTGGATGGGGGGCAGATTCGTCCCGCAGAGTATCCACGGATACCCAAGACCCCACCTGTCAGTCTAACAGAGCCCTATAAAAAACCCTAATTTTCTCCACCAACCCACCTCCTCTCCTTTCCACTCACTCTAGCCGCCACGCCTTTCCCATCTCTCCCAATTTCTCCACGAGTACCACACCACGAGTCCACCACTCCGTAGACAAATTAAGGGAGCTCACCGTTCATCACTGCATCATCTTGGTCGCAGGCGCAGCCCTGCAATAGCTCGACGTTGGCGCCACCCTGCAATAGCTCGTCGCCCGTGCCGCCCCGCTACTGCTCTTCGCCCGCGCCGCCCCGCAACTGCTCGTCGCTCGCTCTGCCCCGCAAGCAGCTTGTCGCCAGCGCCGCCCCTATCATCTCGCCGTCAATGTAGCCCTGCATTAGCTTGTCGCTCGTGCCGCCCCGTTTCAGCTCACCGACGGTGTCGTCTTACATCCCCGCGGATACCCCGATGGGTACCGGGTACCCTATGTTGATGGGGACGAGGACGATTTCTTCCCCG
This sequence comes from Lolium rigidum, assembly GCF_022539505.1. Taxonomy (NCBI): domain Eukaryota; kingdom Viridiplantae; phylum Streptophyta; class Magnoliopsida; order Poales; family Poaceae; genus Lolium; species Lolium rigidum. Next base: position 190,890,134 of record NC_061511.1, on the reverse strand, counting down.
GTAGGCTAGCGGGGACCAACGGGGATGGGTACTGGCGGGGATCGGGGCGGGGACGGTGGAGTCATACCCGGCCATCCCCGTCCCGTCGCCATCTTGAGAGACAAGGGCCCGGCTTGGGCTTAGAGAGGGAGGGCGGATGAGACGGAGGAACGTGGGGGCAGGGACCAAAAGTGGGGTCGTGTAGATGGGAGGAGTGGCGGCTAGGTCAGGGTGGTGAGGGAAAGGCGGGAGGGGTAGAGGGGTGTCGACTCGAATGGCATGGGTGTGATTGGGTGTTTCCCTATCCGTTGGGTGGTATGGTTGGGAAATACGTGAGGGACAATTTTTTTGGTGGACTCGGCCAAACTGAGGTGTGAAACTTATAGGGGTGGCCGGAACCATTTGAGTGATTGGCGGGGAGGGCCAAATCGAGGCCATGTCTGTCATGTTGGTGCAGCTCGGTGGTTGGGCATGGCCTAAGGTGAGCGCCAACCTTCCCTGCGTCGTGCTATCCCTAGTATCTTAGGCTTTCGTAACAACAGGCTAAACGTAATCTTGTATCCATACGTAATAAAATTGATGTGCATTGGCCTTAGTGGCCAAATGTTTTTGGACCACAAAATAAATTTCCGTTAAATAATTGCATTCAAATCTATCATATTGATTTTACTTTTTTCCATTGTGATTTTTCAAGGCAATGTTGCAACTGGTTGTTTTTACCAATTGGTTGTTTTTAAATATACATTGGGAGACAATGTTTTATGGAGATTGGTTGTTTCTACCAATTGGTTGTTTTTAAATATACATTGGGACTTCTCGCGGGATTTTGCAGAAAGTTATACGTCTACAAGAGCGGCGTTTGGGAGACAATGTTTTATGGAGACTTTTGTTTGTGCTGCATGGAATATTTGGAAAGTAATTAAGGAATGATTTCATCTTCAACAGTAAGCCTGTCTCTTTTAGTAGGTGGAAAGTTTGTTTCCAGAGCGACCTTCTTCTTCACAAGTACAAGGTTAAACCTTGTAATGTTCAACCCCTGGTAGAATGACTCCTTTCCATTTTGGTGTAATCCTTTTACGCTTTCTTAGATACTTTCTACCACCTTGATGTAATCCGCCAGCAGTGGGGTTGGTTGTAAATGTTTTCTACGGTAAAGGTGTCAATTGTTTTTACTATTTTCCCAAATATAAAATAAAAATAAAAATATTCCTACCTGGCCACATCAACATGATTTGTATTACTTTTTTATCAACAACTTTCACACAATTATAGTTCAAACTGGAATTATGTTTACGATATTGACAAAAATTCTTTTAAATGGCCAAAAGTATCTAGAAAGTAAGTAAATTATTAATATTTGGGAAATGTCTATACAATACCGTCAGTTTTGTGTGAAAATTGGAGATGTGCCATCTCGCACTAAATTCACTGCACTTTCACAAAAAACTCATTCTGACACTTAGAAAAAATAAAAATTGTAACAGAAACTTGGAAACTTCTCTTGGAACTATGGTTTGGCATGGCAAGATGCACACTATGCACAATGTGGTCACATTTTTGTGAAGGTTTTTTTTATAATAGATGTCAAAATCAATGTTCACCATTTTTTACTTGAAACTAGTACACACAAAAAACTCCATTACAAATGGTTGCCTTTTTTGATCGTTTTCGTCATTTTCTTTGTTTTTTGAACTATGGAAATCAAATTTAATTCAACTTAAATTAGGTACCTTAACATATTTTTGGAAACTTTTATCACCGAATTAGAACACACTTGTAGTTCATGTTTCAATTAATTTCAAGAAATCATAGAAAACTCAATCAAATGGCAAAAGTATCTACAAAGCGAGAAATTATTTATATTTGTAAATTGGCCATCCAATATGATCAACTTCGTGCGAAAGTTGGAGATGTGCCATTTTGCACCATATTGTTTGCACTTGCTTTGAAAACAATGTTGACACTTAGAAAATGAAGGCACATCTTTTTGTAACTAGAAACTCCTTTGGTCACCAATGTTTGACATGGCAAGATGCACCGATATGCCAAATATGGTCAAATTATCGTAAACTATACAATGGATAAGGCAATGATCTTGATTGGTTGGCTTGAAAGTCGTGATTGTCCATACATGATTTCGTATTGTGAACTTTTTTTACAAAAGATGCCAAAATCCATGTTTACCACATTTTCCTAGAAACTAGTAGACAGAAAGATAAAGTACTCCATGCCAAAGGGTTGCACTTTTTATATTTAAATTTGAATTTTTCTTCAAGATGGGGTCAAAATCGCGAACTTAACTATTCATAGCAAGATCCGGAATCTTTCAACACCTGGTGTGACTATTTTATCGAATCCTATACTTGGGTATCTTAAAAATGATTTGTGGAAAGTTTGAGAAGCAATCAAAGACAATTGTAGTTTGAATTTGCATAAGTTTAGGCAATCGGCCAAAATTCATTTAATTGAGAAAAAGTAGCTACAAGGTGCGAAAATTCTTAATATTAGTTAATTGGTCATCTAATATGGTCTTATTTGTGTGAATTTGGAGAGGTGCAATTTCGCACCATATTTTCTGCACTTGCTTCACAAAAACCTCTTTTTTAGCAATTGCAAAATGAAAAATGAGCATACAATCATGAAAATTACCCCTTTTATACATGTGCACTCATTTTCTTATCTTAAGCTCATGTACCTAGAATATTGCTCCATCCCAAAACGTTTTAATTTCCTACAAGTTGTAGGTATTATTTCATTTTCCCTATTAAAGAGCTCTAGAAAAGTGTAAATAATTGTTTTGGTTGAAGAAATAAACTACAAATTCAAAAGCTTGCTCTTCAACATCAAAATTTATACATGTGCATACTATTTCAGCTTACTTGTTTGCCGAGTGCTTTTCGAGAAACATCCAGGAAAGCAAGTTCCATCATCTATCCATTGTTAAAACGAAGTGTTTTTTGTTTGGCCAAGAGAAAAAAACTCGCCAAAATCGCATTTACATAGAGCGTTTTATCGTGGCACTTGGCAAAGTCGCATGTTTACCTGAGTGTCAGACAAAATGCACTTCGCAAACCAGATGGCACTCGGCAAGGTAGTCGTTTCCGGTAGTGAGTTTTAGTTTTACGATATTTGCTTCGATAAGATAACGCTCATCGGCACTTCTTCCGTTTCAGCAGTAGGTGTCTCATATCTGTTTAAATTCGAATAGATCTACAAACTAAAATGCATCTAAATACTTGTGAATCTAGGCAAATGAGTGCCACATGTTTCAAAACGGAGGAAGTAGTTGTTTTCTTGGCTCCGGCAGAGGGACGACTTGTGTACAACATCTAAACGTCTTGCCGAACAAAAGTCGACGTTATCGACCACACCATTTGGTCAAGGCCCGCGAACATATCAATCGTGCAATGGCATCTTAGAGCATCTCCAGTCGCGTCCCTCAAAAAGCGTCCGGCACAAATGATTTGGGGCACGTTTGGGACCGCGCCGGACAAAAAGAGACCAAAAATCTGTACAAAAAAGAGGCCCTTCACTGGTAGAAAAAGAGGCTTCCGTCCAGCCTCATTAGTCGCGAAACTATAGGAACCGCGACTAATGGAGTCTTTAGTCGCGGTTCGGGAGGCGAACCGCGACCAAAGGCCTGGGCCTAGGGTGCTCGGTGGCCAGCTGGTGCACGTGAGGGGCTTTAGTCACGGTTGGCCAGGCCAACCGCGACTAAAGCCCAACCCCATATTGACAAGGGATTAACTTGTCAATACCTACGGGTTGTAGACTAGGGTTTAGTTAGAAGTAGAGGGCAAGTAGATCTCGAAGGTTTCAGCCGAAAAGTACTCGACGATATGAAAACTAGGGTTTGTGAGACAATGATTCGATGCTTTCTTTGTCCCTCGACTCCCCCTTATATATATAGGAGGTGGAGCCGAGAGATTCGTAATGTACAAGTTACAGAGTCCGGGAGGGTTTCCAACTCATCCCGCAAGATTACAAGTATCATCTTCTAATACAACTCTAACTTTCCTTAATAATATTTTGGGCTTCCGATTCTTCTTATTCTTCGAGTCGTGGGCCTTCAGTAAACCCCGGGTACTATCTTCGGCAGGCCCATTGGGGATGCCTATGTCACATATATACCGTTCAGCCCACTGCACTTAGCCATTTGGTGCCACTTCTCTTCACAAACTTCACAAGGGGGTGTTAGGTTTGCTTTTGGCTCCTCTTACGCACACAAAGTGTTTGATGAAATGCCCCAAGAGCATGAAACAAACATGATATGAAGTGTCGGAGCCACACTTGAGCTTCCTCATTTATTTTTTCCTCCTCGATCGCGGTTAGCAACTTGAACCTTTCATATGTGTCATTGATAAAATATGCATGTGTGTAGTTCATTGTTTAATTTCTATTGTTTATAGCTAGTTATTTTAACAAATGCATGATGGTTAATTATATATTTTATATTATAATAATGCAGATGAATCGGCAATGGATGTACGGTAACCGACTCTCCGGCGAGTTCACTACGGGTTTGAAAGATTTCCTCGTAGTGGCTAATGCGAACAAGCAGAAGGATTTTGTTATCTGTCCATGTGTTGACTGTAAGAATCAGAAGGGTTACTCTTCCTCAAGAGAAGTTCACCTGCACCTGCCTCGGCACGGTTTCATGCCAAGCTATAATTGTTGGACCAAGCATGGAGAAAGAGGGGTTATAATGGAAGAAGATGAAGAAGGGGATGATTTCATCGATGAAAACTATCTTGATCATTTCGGTGATACTTTCATGGAGGATGCTGAAGGTGAAGGGGAAGGTGAAGAAGAGGCACGTGATGAGCCCGTTGATGATCTTGGTCGGACCATTGCTGATGCACGGAGACGCTGCGAAACTGAAAAGGAGAGGGAGAATTTGGATCGCATGTTAGAGGATCACAGAAAGTCGCTGTACCCCGGATGCGATAAGGGTCTGAAAAAGCTGGACTGCACACTGGATTTGCTGAAATGGAAGGCACAGGCAGGTGTAGCTGACTCGGCATTTGAAAACTTGCTGAAAATGTTGAAGAATATGTTTCCAAATAATAACGAGTTGCCCGCCAGTACGTACGAAGCAAAGAAGGTTGTCTGCCCTCTAGGTTTAGAGGTTCTGAAGATACATGCATGCATCAACGACTGCATCCTCTACCGCGGTGAATACGAGAATTTGAATGAATGTCCAGTATGCACTGCATTGCGTTATAAGATCAGAGGCGATGACCCTGGTGACGATGTTGAGGGCGAGAAACCCAGGAAGAGGGTTCCCGCCAAGGTGATGTGGTATGCTCCTATAATAACACGGTTGAAACGTATGTTCAGGAACAAAGAGCATGCCAAGTTGTTGCGATGGCACAAAGAGGACCGTAAGTCGGACGGGCAGTTGAGACACCCCGCAGATGGAATGCAATGGAGAAAGATCGACAGAGAGTTCAAAGATTTTGCAGCTGACGCAAGGAACATAAGATTTGGTCTAAGTACAGATGGCATGAATCCTTTTGGCGAGCATAGCTCCAGCCATAGCACCTGGCCCGTGACTCTATGCATCTACAACCTTCCTCCTTAGTTGTGCATGAAGCGGAAGTTCATTATGATGCCAGTGCTCATCCAAGGTCCGAAGCAACCCGGCAACGACATCGATGTGTACCTAAGGCCATTAGTTGCTGAACTTTTACAGTTGTGGGGCAGACCTGGTGTCCGTGTGTGGGATGAGCGCAAAGAAGAGGAATTTGACCTACGAGCGTTGCTTTTCGTAACCATCAACGATTGGCCTGCTCTTAGTAACCTTTCGGGAATGTCAAATAAGGGATACAATGCATGCACGCACTGCTTACATGAGACTGAAAGTGTACATTTGCCAAATTGTAAGAAGAACGTGTACCTTGGGCATCGTCGATTTCTTCCGAAAATTCATCCAAGTAAGAAAGAAAGGCAAGCATTACAACGGCAAGGCAGATCACCGGCCGAAGCTCGCGGAACGCACTCGGTGCTGAGGTATTTGATATGGTCAAGGATTTGAAAGTCATCTTTGGAAAGGGTCCCGGCGGACAATCAGTTCCGAAGGGAGCTGACGGGCACGCAGCCACGTGGAAGAAGAAATCTATATTCTGGGAGCTAGAATATTGGAAAGTCCTAGATGTCCGCTCTGCAATCAACGTGATGCATGTTACGAAGAATATTTGCGTGAACCTCCTAAGCTTCTTGGGCGTGTATGGGAAGACAAATGATACAAAGGAAGCACGGCAGGACCAGCAACGTTTGATAGACCCTGATGACCGGCATCCGGAATGGTTTCAAGGTCGTGCCGGCCTACGCTCCGACCAAAGAAGAGAAGGTCATCTTTTTTGAATGCCCGAGCGAGTATGAAGGTCCCGTCTAGATTCTTGTCCAATATAAAGGGAATAATAAACATGGCGGAGAAAAAGTTCCAAAACCTGAAGTCTCACGACCGCCACGTGATTATGACGCAATTGCTTCCGATTGCTTTGAGGGGCTCTCGCCGGAAAATGTTCGAGTAGCCATTGTGAAGCTATGTGCATTCCTCAATGCAATCTCTCGAAGGTAATCAATCCAGAAGTTCTACCACGCTTACAGAACGATGTGGTCCAATGTCTTGTCAGTTTCGAGTTGGTGTTCCCGCCATCCTTCTTCAATATTATGACGCACCTCCTGGTTCACCTAGTCGAAGAGATTTCCATTCTCGGTCCTGTATTTCTACACAATATGCTCCCCTTCGAGAAGTTCATGGGAGTATTAAAGAAATATGTTCGTAATCGTGCTAGGCCAGAAGGATGCATCACCAAAGGCTATGGAAATGAGGAGGTAATTGAGTTTTGTGTTGACTTTGTTCCTGACCTTAAGCCGATTGGTCTTCCTCGATCGCGGCACGAGGGGAGACTAAGTGGAAAAGGCACGATCGGAAGGAAATCAACGATATGTATGGACGGCCATTCTATGACCGAAGCACACCACACAGTTCGACCAATTCCAGCTTGGTGGCTCCGTACTTTGAGAAACACAAGAATATTTTACGCTCGGACAACCCGGGAAGCTCGAATCCTAGATTAGGAAGGCCCACATGGAGACTTTCGGCAGCTTGGTTGAGAAAACATTTAATGAATAACAATGATGTTGTAGATCAGCTGTACATGTTGGCCAAGACACCATCTTCGACTATAACGACTTTCCAAGGGTACGAGATAAATGGGAATACATTTTACACGATCGCCCAAGATAAAAAGAGCACCAACCAAAATAGTGGTGTCCACTTTGATGCAGCAACCGAGAATGGGAAAAGGTCACATATTATGGTTACATAGAGGAGATATGGGAACTTGACTATGGACCCTCCTTTAAGGTCCCTTTGTTCCGGTGCAAATGGTTCAAGCTAACAGGAGGTGGGGTAAAGGTGGACTGATAACCCACAAGTATAGGGGATCGCGGCAGTCTTCGAGGGAAGTAAAACCCAATTTATTGATTCGACACAAGGGGAGACAAAGATTACTTGAAAGCCTTAACAGCGGAGTTGTCAATTCAGCTGCACCTGGAAACAGACTTACTCGCAAGAGTTTATCAGTAGTAACAGTTTTATAGCAGTAACAGTAGTGAAATAACAGCAGCAGAGTAACAGAGACAGCAGTAGTGATTTTAGTAAGCAGCATGATTAAAATACTGTAGGCACGGGGACGGATAACGGGCGTTGCATGGATGAGAGAAACTCATGTAACAATCATAGCAGGGCATTTGCAGATAATAATAAAACGGTGTCCAAGTACAAAGCAATCAATAGGCATGTGTTCCAATTATAGTCGTACGTGCTCGCAATGAGAAACTTGCACAACATCTTTTGTCCTACCAGCCAGGTGGCAGCCGGGCCTCAAGGGAATCTACTCGGATATTAAGGTACTCCTTTTAATAGAGTACCGGAGCAAAGCATTAACACTCCGTGAACACATGTGATCCTCACATCACTACCATCCCCTCCGGTTGTCCCGATTCTTGTCACTTCGGGGCCATTGGTTCCGGACGGCGACATGTGTATACAACTTGCAGGTAAGATCATAAAACAATGAATATCATGATGAAACAATAACATGTTCAGATCTGAGATCATGGCACTCGGGCCCTAGTGACAAGCATTACGCATAGCAAGTTGCAACAATATCATCAAAGTACCAATTACGGACACTAGGCACTATGCCCTAACAATCTTATGCTATTACATGACCAATCTCATCCAATCCCTACCATCCCCTTCGGCCTACAGCGGGGGAATTACTCACACATACATGGATGGGGGAAACATGGCTGGTTGATGGAGAGGCGTCGGTGGTGATGATGGCGATGATTTCCTCCAATTCCCCATCCCGGCGGAGTGCCAGAACGGAGACTTCTGGTCCCGAGACGGAGTTTCGCGATGTGGCGGCGTTCTGGAGGCTTTCTGGCGACTTCGACTTCTCCCCGTGCGTTTTTAGGTCGAAGGCAATAAGTAGTCCGAAGGAGGGCGTCGGAGGCCGGCCGAGGGGGCCACACGATAGGGCCGCGCGGGCCCCTCCTGGGCCGCGCCGCCCTATGGTGTGGGGCCCTCGGGCCTCCACCTGGCTTGCCCTTCTGGCTCCGCCAATGTTCTGGGAAAATAGGACCTTCTGCATAAATTCCGAGGATTTTCCTGAAAGTTGGATTTCTGCACAAAAACGAGACACCGGAACAGTTCTGCTGAAAACAGCGTTAGTCCGTATTAGTTGCATCCAAAATACACAAATTAGAGGCAAAACAATAGCAAAAGTATTCGGGAAAGTAGATACGTTTTGGACGTATCAACTCCCCCCAAGCTTAGCTTATTGCTTGTCCTCAAGCAATTCAGTTAACAACTGAGCGATAAAAGAACTTTCACGAACACATTTGCTCATATGATGTATATATTCTCATGCTATGGCTAACACTTAGGCAGTTCATAATGAGATGTATACAAATAAGATCATCTAACAGCTATGTCAATCATGGAGAGGTACCAACAATTAATAATAAGCATCATGAATCATGTATATAAGCAGGATTGCAATGTTCATAAGAGAGTATGATAAAGTGGTATCTCGCTTGCCCGTATTTGATCGGCAAAACATAAATGCCCGGGCACCTTTCGAAGTTCATAGAAAGACTAGAAGTAGTGATTGTCAAAGATAAAAGCATCAAAGTTATACCACAATCAATCATATTTTGAGACAAGCATATTATACTAAGAATGACAGTTGTGCTCTCAAGATAGTGCTCAAAGAAAGAATGGAGACACAACATAAAAGTAAAAGATTGACCCTTCGCAGAGGGAAGCAGGGATTAACATGCGCTAGAGCTTTTCATTTTTAAAACAGGAGTAAAATTATATTGAGAGGTGTTTGTTGTTGTCAACGAATGGTAATGGGTACACCAACTACCTCGCCAACCGGACTTTCAAGAGCGGCTCCCATGAATTATTTTTATGTTTATGTGGCACTCCTTCCAACCATTCTTTCACAAACCATGGCTAACCGAATCATCGGGTGCCTGCCAACAATCACATACCATGAAGGAGTGCCTTTTTATTTTAGTTTTATTATGATGACACTCCCCCCAACCTTTGCTTACACAAGCCATGGCTAACCGAATCCTTCGGGTGCCGTCCAACGATCACATACCATGGAGGAGTGTCTATTTAAGTTAATTAATTTGGGACTGGGAATCCCATTGCCAGCTCTTTTTGCAAAATTATCGGATAAGCGGATGTGCCACTAGTCCATAATGAAAGTCCGTCAAAAGTAAATGACAAGGTTGAAAGTTAAACACCACATACTTCCTCATGAGCTATGAAACATTAACACAAATTGAGAAGCATTTTGAAGGTTTTAAAGGTAGCGCATGAGAATTTACTTGGAATGGTTTGAAATGCCATGCATAGGTATTTATAGTGGACACTTTTGAATAACTTGGTTTTCAGGTATTTGGAAGCACAAGCAGCGTTCCCGCTCAGTACAAGTGAAGGCTAGCAATAGACTGGGGAGCGACAAATCAAGAGAGCAGTAACTGTCATAATCATGCTTGCGGCAAAATAAATAAACTGAGGCATAAAAGTAATACAAGAACTCTGAAGCAATATAAATCATCGAGGCTTAATTTACTTTTGTTCAGTCATATGCATGCGTGAGCATGTGCCAAGTCGATATAAATGAATTATTCAGAGGAGGATACCACAATACCATACCTACTTATGAACAATGCAAGCAAACATCCATGACATGCTATTCATATTAATAAATTGGAGCTAAACATGAGAGATCATGAACTACTAGAATTTCTCAAATGACATATACCTCACATGAACCAACTAAGCATGCTCACATGGATGAGTATATGTACAAAAATGAAAACAAATAGAGTTCATACCAGCCTCTCACCACAATCCAATTGTCGTAGATGGTCATTATAGCCTTTCACTTGTGTAGCTTGGATAATATGAAATGAAAACCACGCTCCAGCCACCGAAGACCATTGAACTCATGATGAACTTTACAAACCAAAGAAGAACAACAAATATTTTTGGTGTTTTCAAATTGGAAACAAGAACAAAAGGAAACAAGCAAACAAAGCAAAATCTTTTTGGGTTTTCTTATAGCAAACTAGCAATAGCAAATAAAGCGAAACAAATGCAAGAAACCAAAATAAACAAATGGTGAAGAGAAACAACAGAAATATTTTTGGTCTTTTTGTGTTTTGGGAAAGAAACAAAGCAAAAACAAGAAATGGCAAACTAGAAAAGTCACATAAACACAAAGCAGCGGAAATTCGTCAAACTTGACAGCAGTAGAGTACTCGATTTTTAAGAAATTCTTCCACTGCTCAAATCGAAAAGTGTTCAACTAATGAAAGTTAGATAACAACCTGGGGAACATGCACAAAAAGTGGCTTCGCAAAATACTGTTCTGGCTATTTTTGAGAATTTTTTCGGTAACAGTCCAGAATCTGTTTTCAGGCAGCACTTCCCCAAATATCATCTTCCTCTCATTAGAAAACCACTCAAACAAACTAAACAAGTATATACAAGTATCCAACAATCATAATATGCAAAGAATGAGTGATGCCGGTATACCTCCCCCCAAGCTTAGGCTTTTGGCCAAAGTGGAGTTCAATCCCATCGTGGCCATGAAGTAGCATCTCCGTAGTACGACGAAGATGGATCATATTCCGGGTATGTGCTAGAAGAAGCACCCGGATACGTGACGGTGTAGTCGCAGGAGGGTTCGGCGTCCTCGGAGTTATGCTGCTGGGGAAGTCTTGTATCTTCATCTTTTCTTCCACCTCCTCCTTAGTGCGCGACCATGGTTCCCTGTCAATACTGAACAAATCTGGTTGGGGAAGAGGAATTTCCTTCTCATCCCCGTCAGCAAACAATATTCTATAGACCATATTATCTAAAGTGGAATCAGCGGTAACAAAATGATGACTCTTCATGGCAGCAATATCAAGCCTCCTAGGAGTTAATGGCACATCATTAGAATCTAGAGGAAGTCTTAAATGTGTTAAAATGTGCAATGCAATAGTTCCTCCAAAAATAGGCCCCCTGTTAGACAGGCGGCGAGGAATAAGAGAACCAAGATGATATGGTGTCTGTCCAGTAAGTGCAGCATTCAAGAAAGCAAGATGGTAGCTAGAAATATTGCTAGTGTTCTCCCTACCAAGAATGCTAGTAGCAATGTAATAGGCAAAATACTTAATGACGGGGAGTTGGATGTTCCTTATCTTGCCACGCTGAATGGTGCGACAATCATCATCGGTGATCCCTCGATAGAGCTCCAACAGGTCCCGGGGGTTGTCATCAATCCTCCTTGCTGTACCTACAGGGGCAATATCCAATGCAACACAAAATTCTTCCAATTCCATAGTAATAGGATTACCATAGATCTTGAATGCAACTGTCGGCCCATATTGCTTGTTGTGGAACTTGAAGCTCTCGACGAAGATTTTGGTGAGCATGTAGTATTGCTCCCTTTCATCTCCCACGTAGGCGGCTAAGCCCGCCCTGTTGACGAGGGTGAAGAAATCATCCAATAACCCTGCATTTCTCAGAAAATCATAGCATGGGAAAGATGAAGCATTAGGAGCCCCATTGTCTTCTTCGGGCGCAAAGCTTGGCGCGATGATATCCTCATTGTAGGATCGCCTGAGTCGGGTGGCGGTCCTAGAGGGCCTTCCGGTGCTGGTTGTCCCTCTCCGAAACAATTCTCCAAAGTTGAATTTCTTCATCCTCCTTTTCTGAAATTTTTCAACAAATGATATAAAACTTGATTTGGTGACATATAATCAAGGGGAACCACTATAGGAACTTGCTAGAGTACTAATCATGCATCAAAACTAGTTTATTCATCTTAGAACAAGCATGCAAGCTCACTAAACATGTTACCTACAGCAGAAAAATATTCAAGATATACTCAACCAAACAAAATTCTACTTGGATAATCGGAGGAGTCACATACCGGAGAGCAAATGTGCCAAATTTCAGACAGAAACCTGGGCTGAGCAAAGAGATCGAAAAATCTTGAGCTCTTGAGCAAAAACGCGAGTGAGAGAAAACTGGTGTTGATTTTTTCGGGAGAGAGAAGAGTCTGGGAGGAAGAGATGCTAAAGTGGGGCAAAGGGGGGCCCACACGCCAGGGTGGCGCGCCCCCCTTGCTGGCCGCGCCAGCCTGTGGGGTGCCACCCTGGGGTGCCCCACTGGTCATCCCCAGGTGCTCCCAGGTGCATTTTCGAAAAATAGGACCAACGGTATAATTTTTGTGAATTTTTAAAAACTTTGAAAAATGCACATTTCTGGGTATTAAGTTTATTATTACTGGCCAGGAAATTTTTTGAAATCTCTAATTAACTAAGGAACTTTTCAAATCAAAAGTGCTACAACAAGTAAGACAAGTGGAGGGAGAAAGAGATGTTGTTTACCTCCTCTATGCATATAAAAGGTATTCGTTAACAAGGTTGATCAAGTCTTGCCACCGAATAATTTTTACATAGCATAAGAAGAAATAAACCTCAAATCAATCATGTTACCTTGAATTGTATTGATATGGATCCAATCATAAGATTTTGATATCCTTCTTTAGTCTCATATATAGGACAATCAATAGTTCCAACTTTGATAGTTCTCACATTAGAAATAGTATTGACTCCACATACTTTATCAATCCTCTTGGGGAAATAGACGGTATGCTCCTTATCATCAACATTGAAAGTAACCTTTCCTTTATTGCAATCAATAACAGCCCCTGCGGTGTTAAGAAAAGGTCTCCCAAGAATAATAGACATATTATCATCTTCAGGCATTTCCAACACAACAAAATCAGTTAATATCAAGCAGTTATTAGTAACTGGAACATGAACATCCTCGCATATACCAACAGGAATAGCAGTAGATTTATCATCCATTTGCAAAGATATATCAGTAGGTATCAACTTATCTAAACAGAGCCTCTTATAAAGAGAAAAAGGCATAACACTAACACCGGCTCCCAAATCACATAGAGCAGTTTTAACATAATTATTCTTAATAGAACAAGGAATAGTAGGTATACCTGGGTCGCCCAACTTCTTTGGCACTTTGCCATTGAAAGAGTAATTAGCAAGCATAGTGGAAATCTCCTCATTGGGGATTTTCCTTTTGTTAGTAACAATATCCTTCATATACTTTGAATAAGGAGGCAATTTAATAGCATCAATCAAAGGGATTTGCAAGAATAAAGGTTTCATCCAATCGCAAAATTTATTATAGTGTTCTTCTTCCTTTGATTTTAGTTTCTTAGCAGGAAAAGGCATTTGCTTTTGCACCCAAGGTTCTCTTTCATTACCATGTTTCTTAGCAATAAAATCTTCTTTAGTATACTTTTTATTTTTAGCATGCTTTTCGAGTTCATCTTCTACCTCTTCTTTATCGAAGCATCATTCTTATCATTATCATTATCATTATCATGTTCATTACCACTTTCAGTTTCAGCATCGGAAATAGAAATACTATTAGGATCATTAACAGGTTCAGAGGATTCTACAACATTTTTATGTTTCTTCTTCTTTTTCTTCTTACAAGGAGCACTAGGTTCAATTCGTTGAGAATCTTGTTCAATTCTTTTGTGGTGCCCTTCAGGATATAGAGGATCCTGGGTAGAGACACCACCTCTAGTTGTTACTTCATAAGCATGTTTCTCTTTAGAATTATTTTTTAGCAAGTCACTTTGCACTTTAGTGAGTTGATCAATTTGAGTTTGAACCATTTGAAAATGTTTAACAAGCATCTTAACATCATTGGAGGTTCTCTCCACAATATCATGCAAATTGCTAATAGCTTGAGAATTTTCCATTAGATGATTCTCTACTCTCATATTAAAATTTTCTTGCTTAACAATATAATTATCAAACTCATCTAAGCATTGTGCAGGAGGTTTCAAATACGGAATATCTTCCCTAGTAAAGCGTTGAAGGGAGTTTACCTCAATCATGGATGAAGGGGGAATTATCTCACATATATCTTCTATGGGAGGTAGATTCTTCACATCTTCAGATTTAATACCTTTCTCCTTGAGAGACTTCTTAGCTTCCCTCATATCTTCATCATTCAATTCAATTAAACCCCTCTTCTTCAATATTGGCGTTGGAGTTGGTTCAGGTGTATTCCAATCATCATGATTCCGGCTTATTCTAGCCAATAATTCTTCAGCTTCGTCTGGAGTTCTTTTCCTGAAAACACAACCAGCACAACTATCCAAATATGTTCTAGATTCAATGGTTAGTCCACTATAAAATATATCAAGTAGATCATTCTTTTCTAAATCATGTCCAGGTCGAGCTCTGATAAGAGAACAAAATCTTGCCCACGCCTCAGGCAATTTCTCTTCATCTCCCTGGTCAAACCTATAAATTTTCTGTAAAGCAATATGTTGAGCACTAGCAGGAAAGTACTTTCGAAAGAAAGCATCACGCAGCTCATTTGGACTTTTAATAGAACCAGGAGGCAAATTATTATACCAAGTTTTAGCATCATCCTTTAATGAGAAAGGAAAAAATTTAGCGACAAAGTAAGTACGCATCTTGACATCATTAGAAAACAAGCTACTCATAGAAGAAAGTTCAATCATGTGTTCTACAGCACTTTCTTTTTCAGTACCACAAAAGGGTGCTTTCTCTACAATAGCTATATGAGATAGATCAAGAGAAAAATCATAATCTTTATCCTTAATGCATATAGGAGATGTGGCAAATTTAGGATCGGGAGATAACTTATGTCTAACGAGTATATTGTGTGAGAAACTTTTTAATTTTTCTTGCATCAGCGGTAGCATTGCATCTATTAATAAAATCATCATTAAGCTCCACATAATCTTCATCGGGATCATCGCTAGAATAATCAAGTTCGGGTGAATTAACGGGTGTAGTGGCATTTTCATTAGGAGTTTCAGCATTTTCAATTTGTCTAGACCTAGCAATTGTAGCATCTAGAAAGGATCCCAATGAACCACTATCATCAAGCACAGCAGAAACATTATCAATATTATGAGAGTTTTCAGATTCAGCAGTAGTACCAGCAAGTGAAGCTTGCGGCGGTGAAACAAGTTGACTTATCACAGATAGTGAATCAAGAGTAGCAGAGGTACTCAGAGTTGTACCTTTTCTTGTAGTGGATGGTAATATGGCGACATTAGGATCGCGAGTTTTACCCATGATGGAGAATTTGCAGCGAACAATATCAATCCAAGTGAACTTCCAAATAAAGCTATGTTCCCCGGCAACGGCGCCAGAAAACAGTCTTGATAACCCACAAGTATAGGGGATCGCGGCAGTCTTCGAGGGAAGTAAAACCCAATTTATTGATGCGACACAAGGGGAGACAAAGATTACTTGAAAGCCTTAACATCGGAGTTGTCAATTCAGCTGCACCTGGAAACAGACTTGCTCGCAAGAGTTTATCAGTAGTAACAGTTTTATAGCAGTAACGATAGTGAAATAACAGCGAGCAGAGTAACGGAGACAACGGTAGTGATTTTAGTAAGCGGCAGGATTAAAATACGTAGGCACGGGGACGGATAACGGGCGTTGCATGGATGAGAGAAACTCATGTAACAATCATAGCAGGGCATTTGCGGATAATAATAAAATGGTGTCCAAGTACAAAGCAATCAATAGGCATGTGTTCCAATTATAGTCGTACGTGCTCGCAATGAGAAACTTGCACAACATCTTTTGTCCTACCAGCCGGTGGCAGCCGGGCCTCAAGGGAATCTACTTGGATATTAAGGTACTCCTTTTAATAGAGTACCGGAGCAAAGCATTAACACTCCGTGAACACATGTGATCCTCACATCACTACCATCCCCTCCGGTTGTCCCGATTCTTGTCACTTCGGGGCCATTGGTTCCGGACAGCGACATGTGTATACAACTTGCAGGTAAGATCATAAAACAATGAATATCATGATGAAACAATAACATGTTCAGATCTGAGATCATGGCACTCGGGCCCGAGTGACAAGCATTAAGCATAGCAAGTTGCAACAATATCATCAAAGTACCAATTACGGACACTAGGCACTATGCCCTAACAATCTTATGCTATTACATGACCAATCTCATCCAATCCCTACCATCCCCTTCGGCCTACAGCGGGGGAATTACTCACACATGGATGGGGGAAACATGGCTGGTTGATGGAGAGGCGTCGGTGGTGATGATGGCGATGATCTCCTCACATTCCCCGTCCCGGCGGAGTGCCAGAACGGAGACTTCTGGCTCCCGAGACGGAGTTTCGCGATGTGGCGGCGTTCTGGAGGCTTTCTGGCGACTTCGACTTCTCCCCGTGCGTTTTTAGGTCGAAGGCAATAAGTAGTCCGGAGGAGGGCGTCGGAGGCCGGCCGAGGGGGCCACACGATAGGGCCGCGTGGGCCCCTCCTGGGCCGCGCCGCCCTATGGTGTGGGGCCCTCGGGCCTCCACCTGGCTTGCCCTTCTGGCTCCGCCAATATTCTGGGAAAATAGGACCTTCTGCATAAATTCCGAGGATTTTCCTGAAAGTTCAAAAACGAGACACCAGAACAGTTCTGCTGAAAACAGCGTTAGTCCGTGTTAGTTGCATCCAAAATACACAAATTAGAGGCAAAACAATAGCAAAAGTATTCGGGAAAGTAGATACGTTTTGGACGTATCATGGACCAGCAATACGGAATGATAATGGTGGATTTCAACAATCTTGGTTACCTTGACGAACCATTCGTCCTAGCGAAATATGTCGCTCAGGTTTTCTATGTGAAGGACATGAGTAGCAAACCGAGGAAACGGAAAGATAAGTAAACGATCAGTACATCATGCGATGATCCAAAGCGTCACATTGTTCTTTCAGGGAAAAGAAACATCGTGGGAGTGGAGGACAAGACAGACATGTCAGAAGATTATAATATGTTTGCTGAAATTCCGCCCTTCAAAGTGAACACCGACCCAAGCATTAAGTTAAATGATGAGGATGCTCCATGGATGCGGCACAATCGTAAGCAAGCAGGGACACAAGGGAAGAAATGATGTGTAATAATTTATTGTACCAAACTTTATTGAATGGATCATGTGAATTGTATTACCCGTGATGTATTTGGTGTCCATTTTCGAATGATTTGATTGATTCGAGAAACCACACTGATGATACATGAAATTTGGAGTGATTTAGTCATACTCCTACTTAGGCGTATAATATGCATACTCATAGTCTTCATAGCCGCCGCCGTTGTACTGGTAGTCGTCGCCTTCTAAGTTGCCGCCGTCGTCGTCGCTGCTGTCGTCGCTGTTGTCGGGCGGCGCTCGTGGCTCGAACTGAGGGTAGCGCAGGCGGGGGATATCGCCGGCCGTGATGTAGTCCATGACGCTCTGCAGAGTCCGGCCGTACCACCATAGCCGACGGCCGGCCTCGTGGAAGTTCCCAGGAGTCGGACCGTCCTCCTCATACTCGGCGAGCGCCCTCTCACGACGATTGATGAAGAAGGCGTCCCAAGTATGCTGGTTATCGGGATGCCAGCGGGGATTCATCCGCTGCTCCGGCGTGAGGTCGAGGTAGTAGTGGTTCGTGATGGCCGCCCGGCGCGCAGTACCCTGAGGGATGGGAGGGACCGGCACGCCGCCGGCGCTTAGGCTCCAGCCGGCGGGGACGCGGTAACCCGATGGGCAAGGGTAGTTCGAGGCGCAAAGCTCATCCACCTGCTGGTAGGTTAGAGTGGGTGCGGTGGAAGCCATGAGAGAGTGATGAGAGATTGTAGAGATGTGATAATGCTGGCCAAGCCGGGCTACATATATGTAGTGAGAAATGGCGGGAAAAATGGGAGCGGGAAGACAGGATGCGGGAAGAAAGTGGCGGGAAGAAAGAGGTGGGAAGAAAGTGGCGGGAAGAAAGTGGCGGGAAGAAAGAGACGGGAAGAAATTGGCGGGAAGACAGGGAAGAAATGGCGGGAAGAAGATGAATCCAGAGCTGGTCATCTAATCTTTAGTCCCGGCTGGTGGGTGCAACCGGGACTAAAGGTGGTTTTGTATCATCTAATAAAACTGTCGGTGGGATAAGGACGTCTAGGTAAGCTTTAGGCCCCGCTGGTGGGTACAACCGGGACTAAAGGTGGTTTTTGTGTCATCTATGAAAACTGTCGGCGGGATAAGGATGTTTGGGGAAGCTTTAGTCCCGGCTGGAGGGTGCAACCGTGACTAAAGCTGTCGACAGGATAAGAACGCGTGCGTGGGCGGACGCACTGCTCGATTTTGAAATGAATTAGTTTTATTTTTCTGAATTTTTTGATATATTATTTGTATTTTTAAGATTTTTAAATGAATTTGTTTTATTTTTCTTTATTTTTTGATATATTATTTGTATTTTTAAGATTTTTAAATGAATTAGTTTTATTTTTCTGATTTTTTTGATATATTATTTGTATTTTTCAGATTTTGAAATGAATTAGTTTTATTTTTCTGAATTTTTTGATATATTATTTGTATTTTTAAGATTTTTAAATGAATTAGTTTTATTTTTCTTTATTTTTTGATATATTATTTGTATTTTTAAGATTTTTAAATGAATTAGTTTTATTTTTCTGATTTTTTTGATATATTATTTGTTCAGATTTTGAAATGAATTAGTTTTATTTTTCTGAATTTTTTGATATATTATTTGTATTTTTCAGATTTTAGAATCAAAAGAATTTGGAAAATCACCTTTAGTCGCGGTTAGCCTCGCCAACCGCGACTAAAGGGTCCTTCGGCGTGGGAACGAAATTTCCCCAAAAAAAACCCTTTAGTCGCGGTTGGTCTGGCCAACCGCGACTAAAGGTACCCCTTTAGTCGCCGTTGGTGAGACCAACCGCGACTAAAGGTCGTTTTTTATAAATAGGCGCCCGCCCGCCTCGGTGGTTTCACTTCATCTTCTTCGCAGACGCAGAGACGCCCGCCCGCGCCGATCGACTTCGCAGACGACGTCGTCAGGCTGCCGCGCCGGCGACGAACCGCCCGCCCCCGCTCGCCGCCATCTTCTCCCCTGCCGACGAACCGCCGAAGCTCCTCCGCCGCCGCCGTAAGTCGCCGAGCTCCCACGTACGGCCCGGCCGCCGCCGTGCGCACAACGAGACGCCGGCCGCCGCCGCGCGCACAACGGCCCGTACGAGAGCCCGGCTGGCGCCCCTTCGATCGCCGGGGCCGCCGCGCCGGCGTGCCGCCCTGCCCGCCAGTACACAGAGGAGGGGCATGCCAGCGCCCCTCTCTCTCTTTTTTTTTACAAAAACAAAAATTTAACTTAAATTTTTTTAACTTAGAAGTTTTAATTTTAAAAAATTGTAACTAAAATTGTAATAAAAATTAACTAAATTTTTTTAACTTAGAAGTTTTAATTTAAAAAAATTGTAACTAAAATTGTAATAAAAATTAACTAAATTTTTTTAACTTAGAAGTTTTTTTTGTTCTAGCTTGTTAATTTTAACTACTTAACAAAAATTAACCCTTCCACAACTCCCCGCACAGTCGTCGCACATTCGTGAACCGTACACAAGAAAAAACAACGCACTCAACAACGTCCTCCTCCGTGTCCCTCTTCGTGACACCGTCGTCTGCCACCCCGTCTCGCGCTCTTCCGCGACGACACCCTCTCCCACCCCTTCCTCGCCCCCTCCTACGTAGTACCCTCGCTCCGCCTCCTCCTTCTCCGCTTTCGACCCCCGGCGTTGGGGTTGTCGTCCCTATATATACCGGCGCGGAAGGTCGCGCCGATCACCCAGTCCGCATATACACATCTAATACGCGTCCCCCCTTTCGCCACCGCCACCGCCCTCTCTCCTTTTGCCACCGCCCTTTCGCCACCGCCTCCGCCCCCCTTCTTCACTTAATTAATTTGTTTTTACTACATGTTTTCAGTACTGACATATGGCGGACGATAGAGCTGACCCGATTATGGCCAACTATGATCCGGAAGCTGAAGAACATATAATGGGCCTCATAAACGGCGATATTCTTTATGTGCCGACCGAACAAGATGAAGAAGGGGATATCTCTTCTTATCTGAACCTTGACGGTCAAGATGAAGGCCGTCAGCAAGATGATGACGAAGAAACGTCGATAAACGACGATCTTCAATTGAAAGTAGCAACCACCTCCGGCGCCGAGGTATACATATACATTGAGCCTCTGGTGATACAAACTTACTGATTTGAATAAATATGTGTGTACTAACGCGCGCGACTCTCTTTCTTATTTTAGCCCTCGGCCGGATCATCGAAACAATCGAGTACGTCGTCAAAGTGTGGCGCAACCAAGACGCTGAAACAAGGAGAAACTTATACCATCGAGGTTGTCAGTGCAACCGGCAAGACGCTGGAGCCCCACAAGAACGCCACCAAGTTTATCAACCAATGCGGAGCCGTTGTTAGAGACAACGTCTCGATCACCGTCCGAGGAGTGGAATGAGCCAAAGAAGGCACGTCTTGGTTTCACTTTTGTCGAGAAGAGAACAAAAAAAGATTGCTTGAAAAAGCTTATGCAACATTTCGTTCTACCTCCGGAATACAACAAATTCGATGAGGAGGGTAACAAGATTGAGGAAAACAAGGAGAGGAGGAGGCTAGTCAAACAGTTCGCTCTTCATAAGATGGCCGCCGCATTCCGGAAATTAAAGCAAAATCTAGCCCGTGACTATGTCAACAAGAACGAGACTCCGGATTTCAAAGGACAATATGAGAAACTGAAACATGATTGGCTAGAATTTGTGAAGCAAAAGAAATCGGAGCAGTTCATTGAAATATCGAAAAAAATAAGGAAAATGCGGCTAAGAAGGAGTACAATCATATTATGGGGCTAGGAGGGTATCACCTTTGGGAGCCTAGGTGGGAGAAGATGGAGAACGAGCTGAGGGCGCGAGGAATCCGTCCAGGTACGGAGGGATGGGACCCAAGGGCCAAAAGCTGGTGGTACGGGCATGGGGGAACGCTACACCCGGAGACAGGGGAGTGTGTTCACCGGGACAAAACGTTTAAACCCACCCAAGCCCTTATTGACGCAATGAGAGATGCTCAAGAGGGGAAGATCAAGTTCAACAAAGAGAACGACGCGCTGACAAAAGCCCTCGGGAATCCTGAACACGGAGGACGTGTACGAGGCATGGGGAACATTCCGTGGAAAATAGGGTTCTCCCAGAACGATGACCCGTACGGTTACAGAAGCCGTAAGAGAAAGATGGATCGGTATGCAGATGTTGTGGCGCGGTTGGCATCGGAAATCGATGAGATGAAGAAAACCGTGAATATACTAGTACAAGAAAGATCGGCAGCTGGGACGCATGCACATCATCCAGCGGATCTCGGAAGCCAGCAGCGGAGAAGCAGCTTGGCTTCCACGGAGGCCCCGCCGGCTAGTGCACATGCACCGACGATCGATATTACTGCACCGGAGCCTCCGGCGATCGAAATTACTGCACCGGAGCCTCCTCGCTACCCCGTGGACGATGTAAAGGAGATGAAAGAATGTCATCTGTATTATCCAATGGGGAACATGTCCATGAAGGTAGCCATCGGCGGTGCTTTACCATGTTTACTCGGAGCACTCCACCACAACAACCCCATTCAAGATGGCTATGCTCGTGTCACGGTGGAGGACATAGTCCAAGGGTTTGAGGACCTGGAGATTGACATTGCTACACCTGAAGGGGCGAGAAGACTTGGAGATGTCAAGCGCCAGTTCATTCTATGGCAAAAGAAGTTTATCAAGTTTCCAGGCGAGGCGCCAAGGCCAACAAGTCCACCCCCCTACGGTGGTGGTGGAGGTGGCGGTGGTGGTGGTGGTGGTGCTTCACCTACACCTCCTTCACGTCAGCCGACGCCGCCCCCGAATTCACCTCCAGCGGGTAAGCAGCCGCCGCCCCCCAGTGCGCCCCGGGCGGGCAAGCAGACGCCGCCCCCCAATCCACCTCCGGCGAAGAAGCAGAAGCAGTCCTGGAGTATTAACCCAGACCCTTATGTACCTAAGATAACAAAGGTACCGGAGCCATCACTGAAGCCTCTCCCCAAAAGGCCTTGGGAACGTAGTGCCGAGGAAGTCGACGCGGCCGCGACTGCTGATTATGAGAAATGGAAGGCGGACTGCAAGAAGAAAAGAGAGCCCGAGCCCAAGCCAGTATTTTCTGATGAGCAAAAGAAGTGGGCTAAGTCATTTTTGAGCACACCGTCCCATGCCGCGAAGAATCTGCCTGATGACTATGCACATGAACTTCGTAGGCAGGCACTCGTGTTGAAGGAGAAGAAAGAGCGGGCGGAGAAGCAGGAGAAGAAAGCCTTGGAGGAGGCCGAGAAAGAATTAGCAAGTAAAAAAAGCGGGAAACAAGTTGCCCAGCTCGGGGAACAAAGTAAACAATCGATTGCCCCGCTCATAGTGAAAGCCGCCGGTCCGGATGCCCCCGATATCATAGCAGCCGCGGCAGCACAGGGATTGACTGTAACGAGTGCCAGAGAACAAGCGGCCAACTTAGGTATGACTCTTCGTGAACTGTTAGGCCTTGATGAGGCGCCAGTGAAGGAGGTAGTAATTACATATGTGCCGAATGGGCCTCTCGTCGAGCCTGCGCAGGAAGAGGATCTACCTCCACAAATGACAAGTCTGCTGAAATGGTACAAGGGTTACATAAAAAATAAAAACACCAAAGAATATATTTATGCGGAACTTAGATATGAGCATCACTTCAAACATTACTATGTACAAATTCATCAGAGTGAATTGTTCCAGCTTTTCAATCTGCGCGAGCTCGACAAATCTATCATCAGTTGCTACGTTCTGTAAGTGATTTATTTCTACCCCATCTCATTCATATTGCCTGCACTATATATATGTCCTAACTATATTGTTGTGTACGCTATTATATATGCAGAATGAAGATTAAGGAATGCAGAGTAAGGAACATCCTTGATGTTGGGTTCATTGACCCACACATCGTTAATGGATATGTGTTAGAAAAATTCACCGCCGACGTGGAGGAAGACCTGTGGCAGTTTCTTACAAAGCAGGAACTCAAAAGTGATATTCTATTTCCTTACCATTTTGGGTGAGTGTTTCTGTCTTGAGCACATTCTCTTTTGTTTACTCCATGCATGGTATGTGGCCGGCTAATCGATGAGTTATGCATGACTGTGCATGTATCGTGTCAGCAGGTTCCACTGGATTCTGCTAGTAATTAAATTTGACACCTCCACATGTCTCGTCCACGACTCTCTGACTCTGGATGCAAAGTTTTTGGGCGACATGAGAAGAAAGCTGCAGAAGTAATTATTTTCATTCATTTGCGCTCTATATCGATCGGCCTATTTCGTTCATTTCCTAATATCAAGTAACTAATAACTCTCTTGTTCATTTAATTTTCTTTGCCTCGTAGGGTTTGGAGACGGTTCTCAGATGAAAGGGTCGGTAATTTCAAAAAAGAGCTACATTTCATGCGGTCAATGGCTAAGAATGGTGGCGATATTCAGCCAGCGGGGACCAATCTATGTGGATACTATGTCTGTGAGATGATCCGGAGATACACCTCTGAGCGGATTCCGAGTGATAACAATTAGAAGAGGAATAACCTCCGGAAGATGCTTAGTCCAGAAGCTCGCTTCCAACCACTTCAAGAGGAACTAGCTGGATAGTTCACGAGGGAAGTCATCGATCCTAAAGGAGAACACTATGTAGAGGACGTAGAACTTCATATGCATTAAATTATGTATGGAAACTTGTTCAAAATTGTATATGGTCATCCGATGATATTGAATATATATTGTATATTTCTCTTGAATTCTTTTTGGTTCTAATTTCAAATTTGTTTGAAATTGTACATTCATATGCATGTATGTAGTACCGTAGAATATGTGAAACTCCTTCAAAATTAAAATAAAACACAAAAGAAATAAAACAATACAAATTAAAAAGAAAACAGGTTTAGGGGGGCTAAAACCCTAAACCTGCGGCGGCCTTTAGTCGCGGTTGGCCAGGAGAACCGCGACTAAAGGTCCTCCGCCCCGACGGACTACTGGCGGCCACGTGGACGTGCCTTTAGTCGCGGTTCGTAGGCCTTTAGTCGCGCTTAATTGGTCGCGGTTGCGCAACCGCGACTAATGGCAGTTGCGAACCGCGACCAAAGGCCCTTTTTCCACCAGTGCTTCCCAGCCGCGTCCCTCAAACAGCGTCCGGATGGATGCATTTTTAATAGAGGGACCACCCCATGTGGAAAAAGTAGGTGAGAGAAAGTGTGGGGAAAGAGACTAGCATGTGGGGACTAGGGGCTGCATGCATGCATGTGGACGCTGTTTTTGTGTCCGGCGTCCCCGGTAGAGACTCTATGCATAGAGTCTCTAGCGGGGACGCCGGACACAAAATGAGACGCTAATTAACTTTGGGGACGCGACTGGACAGTTTTTTTCCCCATTTTCTTATCCGCGCTCCCCCAAACCTCATTTAGGGGAGGCGACCGGAGATGCTCTTACGCGTAGAGCACACGAAAAAAGTGCAGTTTCAATATTCCGTACGGTACGTGGGTGTCATCCTGCACTGCTTGGGGACGACATGTCACTAGTAGTAGAGGAGCAGTAGTGGATGGGTGAGGATTCCGTACTTGCTTTCACTCCCACGTACGCACGATAGCACGCAAGGAAGCTTCGCAGCAGCTTCTCACGTTCCGGAACGAATCGTTATCATAGCGGATCCATATATCTCCATCCTCCGACCATCTGTCAATTCACGGCGTGTGGCCACTTGACTTTGACTGCGGAACGATGGAACA
Organism: Lolium rigidum; assembly: GCF_022539505.1. Lineage (NCBI taxonomy): Eukaryota > Viridiplantae > Streptophyta > Magnoliopsida > Poales > Poaceae > Lolium > Lolium rigidum. The sequence goes on along the minus strand of NC_061511.1, from coordinate 190,864,825 downwards.
TTCTAGAACGTACGTAATCGAGAGAGAAAAAACCACCAGGGAAGTTCGAAGGTCACTTGGCCGACCTCCCACGCACCACAGACCACGTGTCCCAGACCGGAGCAACTCCACGGCTGTTTTTTTTTTTTTTTGACTAGGCACCGGTCTTTCCTTTTTTTAACAATCAATATCACATATATTCATAGCAACAAATAGTACATGGTAGAGATATATGAACTGACTCCAACGATTACAAAATAAAGTCTAAAAGATAGTAACAAATTTTCGAGGTCTTCAATTTCTTTCTTCTTCCAGAATATAATCTTGTACTTTTCTGAAGACAGCCAAAGATAGATAACGAACCATAAATCTGTAGATACCGACGAAAGTTCTCCCATACTTTTTTGAGCCGCAATGCCAGACTGCGTGCACGCACGCAACCATTAAAGCAGTCATACAACATCGGCAAGAGTACCAACACCAGTATGTCAGGGAATAATAACCGACTAACTTTGTCGTCGTCGATGGAGAGCCGAGAGTATGAATCACCATTGTCGAGGACGTAGGAGCCGGGACAAAAACTGCGAGGATAATCCTCCTCGCGGCAACAACGACAAAAGATCCAAAATCGATCTGGCGAAGCAAGATCCGAAGGCCTATACCTAGAAAATTGTGATTGTTCAACACCACCATTGACGTCGGGAAGAAGATCTCGTCGCCGAACGAAAGGCCGAAGATCACTTATTGCAGACGATGCCATCTCCATTGAGGGGAAACCAACAAGAAGACGGCTACCATAATCCTAACATAATCTAATGAAAACAATACTTCCATTCAAAACCCCACGCATAGATCGGGTTCCCCACTCCTTCCGACGCCGGCGAAGCCGACTGAAGGAGGGGGAACCAATCTATGGAGAAGGATGAACTGGAGGCGGCTAGGGTTGAGGCGGCGGCTGAGAGGAGAGACGGGTGCTAGTTGAGATGCTTAGTGTAGGCGAGGATATTATTCGGAAAGAGCCAAAACCATTATTCCCACGCTACAGAAAAGAATCAGTGCTCCACACGCAGGCGCCGATTTGGCTGCGATGCTTTTGATCGTCGTCACAGTGCAAATGCTTTGTTCCCTGTCTAGTGCCTAGCATGCAGTCAGAAGTTCGCACCCACTCGATCGTCCGTGGACGGACACGCGCACTGTCCACTGTGGATGCGGTAACGCTTTCCGAGATCGATCACGTCTGCCGTCACGATGGGTAAGCTCAAACCAAAGTCGATCCCGTTGGGGCACCCAGTCGACGAGCACGACATCGGCTTCACCGCTAGGGGCTCAGAGCATCTCCGGCTGGTGTTTGTTGCCGGGTTTTGAGGCTGCCTCTGTCTAGTCGTGCTCTCATTAATCCTCCTACATAGAATTTCAACAAAATTTGTGAAGAAATTTTGAAAAGAGTAAAGTCTATTTTAAACCTTTAACTTGTAGACCCGGATGAAATCAAACCCTCAATTTTCAATCCTTGAAATCGGCACCCTGTAGTTACCGATCCTGGTCAATCTCGACCCTGTAGCAGCTTAGACTGGTTTGTCTCACCAGGAAAAACAATCCCGACCGGGAATCGGGCGTTGTATGTGAGCGATATCACCTGCCCACATGTTATATTCATCTCCCACCCATCTCTTTCCAATTAAACCTCACCCTGTAGTGAATCAAGTACACACGCATTGGCCAATTACTTCAGTTGAGAAGGGAGAAGTGTATGCTAGGTTGCAAGTTCGTGCCCCCGTGTGTGTGGGGCACAGAATCCTTCGCTGATTTGAGGGAGAGATTTCAAAGCATATTCAGTTGTATCCCTCAAATCGGCTCCAAAACGCGCTGGATTTAGCATTTGAGGGACGTTGTTGCTTCGTGCCGTGTTTGGGGCGCGTCGCTTCCCAGTCACGTCCTCCAAATAGAAATTTAGATTTTTTAAAAATTGTCGAATTCATTTAAATTTGTTATGTATTGCATGGATTTGAACGAAATTGGATGAAATTTAAACCTAAAACTAAACTCCGTGCAAGCGCGGCCGATTTGAACGAGATCGACGGGCGGCATGCCGGAGTCGTGGGTGTCGCCCCTCCAGACGTCGGTTCGTTCAATGATGCCATGTACGCTGCATTGTACCCCGAGCAGTCCTCGGGGTCGTCGCTGCTGGCGATGAGGCGTTGCCGACGGAGGCCTTTGCCGATAAAAATTACATGTATATATAGGCGTTGTATATGTGTATAAATTTTGCTATTTTCTAGAAAGTAAGTGGAGTGGTCGCATAAGAACTAGAATTTAGATGTTTAAATAGGCAACCAAAAAAGATTTCGAAACTGAGCACAATTTCCGTGTTTCAATTTATTTCGTTTGATATCATTTTTCGAAAGCCTTTTGGCAATCTCTAAGAATTGGTTCTCGAGGGACAAATCTTGAGAAACTCTAAATTGGAACGCAGTGAGATGCTACTTCATGATTTGTCTAATATCCATGCAATACCTACACATCAAAGTGTAAATGAAAACTTGTGCACTTTTACTAGTATTAATATTAGTATGTTAGTGCAATAGATAAATCAATATAATGTTGTCAAATATCATGAATAATGACATAACAAATTTCTAAATAGATAGATTTGTTTCTTATGAGTGTGCTACATCAAGAGAGGGTTATTCAAAGTCTTGCTGATATTAAAAAAAATATTTGTAAAAATAAGCAGAGTTTTGCCATTGCTAGGAATTCGACATAATTAAAGCTTCACTATTGGTATGTTCATGCATTCTACTTTTATTAAATTATTATGTTGTTGTTACCTTGTGTTTCTAAACAATACATCTATTCATATAAATAACTTTTAGCTTGAGTTATGCGATCAAATCTTGATTAGAAAGCTATAACAACCGACAAAAAAAATTGTGCAATACAAATAGAGGGGAGGGGGGCATGTGCCCTCCCCCACCCCATAGTTCTGTTTAAACAATGATATATTGTTACGAGTTTGTCCTAACAAACTTTGAAACCATCCCCGCCACTGATTACAATTCCACGGATCAAGGAAAAATAAAATCGAAGATGTTGGATTAGCCCTAGATAGAGCGCCAACTCGCCGGCGGCGACTCTGACACCACCGTCTCTTGTTGAGCGTAATCGCATCAACCACTGTCATGCCAATGCACATTTCTTTCACGATAGTGTCACTAAGGTATATATGCGTCTCCGTCACCTCCTCATGCATGTTCGATGTGTCGATGATCAATATCATGAGTTCCAGTTTAATCTTCTTCGCCGCAAATCTCGATGTCTATAGTGTTAAGCAACATCAGAGATGCACTAGCAAACTTAACCATACACATCAGACTAAGCACATCCACCAGATATAAATATGAAACAAGTAGTAGCGCAAGATTTGAGATGAAAAACACGTACATCATGACTGGGAAGGTCGCCCCGGCGGTAGCACCACCATGGCCATTGTTGATGTCGCCAATGATGTTGTCGGAGACGCTAGATCTGTCGAGGTAGGAGACGAACCGACAAGGAAGAACATGAGAAGCAGCGAGCAGTCGCACCGAGATGCTTCGAAAACACCTTATCACCCGGCTCCCGGTGCAGCATCTCGATGGGCAGTCGCCGCGATGAGAAAAACTAGAGGACGACGCAGTAAAAGGAAGAACTTGACGCGAGAGAGGAACACAAATCGAGTGGACAGCTCTAGATGTGTTTTTGTCTCTCGTCTCCCGGTATGACCGGTACGTGTAGAACACACAAAAAAGTGCAGTTTCAAGATTCCGGTAGCTCGCATAGGTGTACGTGGGTGTCATCCTGCACTGCTTGGGGTTGACATTCCACTAGTAGAGTGGAATATAGACTCAGTGGATGGGTGAGGAAGCCGTACTTGCTTTCACTGCCACGTACGCACGACATGACGCACGGAAGCTTCGCAGCAGCTTAGCACGTTCCGGAACGAATCGTTATCATGGCGGATGGATGTATAAGTACCTCTACTAAAGGCGCGTTTGATTGTCTGCAGCTAACTCGTGCACCACTGGCGCAGTGGGAAGCTCCCCTGCGCGTTTAAGACGGGTCATGTGCCATAAAGAGATTTTGTTTGGTGGCCTATACAGAGATTTTTCGGCCTCACTGGCCGTTTGAGAGGTCAGTTTTCAGGCCTTGTAGCAGCCCAGAACGACGCCAGTACTATTTGGTTGCATTCCATAATCCGGTTCTGGTAATCTCTTCTCTTCAGTGGTGAGGTTACCAGCGATCAACGGCGCAAGTAAGAACACAATCATAGACGACGAGAGAACTTAGCGGTGATCATAGACGACACAAGTTCATGACACAACATTTTGCAGACACGATCATAGTTCTGAACACGGCAGACAAGATCATAGTTCAACACACTAGACACGAACAGGAACTAGACACGACATGGTACCAGGTTAGCTTCAGACATGATGCTCGGAGACGACACACCTGGTGTCATCGCCATGGTACGGGCACCTGCTCACCACCTCAGTGCAGGTGTGGTTGAAGATGGTCACACTGTACTCGAAGGAGGACACCTTCCTGAAGGTGAGGAACTGGCCTACCTTGAGCTGATGGGCGACGGCGAAGGCCATCCATCCTCGGTCGATGAATGCTTCATTGCCTTGTCTCCTCGTAGTCATCCTCCAGTTGCATTTGGTGTTGGTGGTGACGATGATGTTGGAAGAAATTTCTCTGAACCACTTGTCGAAAGATTTAGGGATCATGAGCCGACCGAATGTGGGCTTGAAGATGATGCGGAGGAAGTGGTCCGGCCCTGCCTTCTCGTGGAAGTGGCCGACCTTAGCCGGCCTTCCACAATGCTTCTTCGTCGGTCCCTCGCCGGGAACCTCAGCAGGTGACCCAAGCATGATCTTCTCGGTCGTCGGAAGAACACAAGTCATTAGAGGTGTGCCTGCTCACAAGTAGTTTAGATGAAAACGGAGATTTATAACATTAGTAGGGCCTCATACATTTGCTCACACGGCAGTCATAGGGAGTGGCCACAAACTAAGTGTAGTGTGCAACGATTGTGGCACACATGACTAAGTTTGAGGCCACCACCTAGTCTTCCATTGTGCCTTTGTTGAATCATTGGCCAATGCACCAGACACACCAAAACGAGGCGTCATATGTAGGATCATACGGCAGGCAAAGGGACAGTCCGCAAACTATATGGCACACATGACTAAGTTTGAGGGCAGCACCCTGCCTGCCGTTGTGCCATAGTTGAATCATTGGCAATGCAGAACGAAGAAGCGAGAAACATGCAAAGCAGGGTATCAGAGGCCTCATACGGTGAGGACATATGGAGGAGATGTTTGACCAGAACCAATGGCATGATCATGTTAAGTCATGCCATAGGTTCTGATCAATCATCTCCTCATACTATGATCTCAGGTTATAATCATTGGCCTAGTTCAATCAAGAAATAACACAAGTAGCAGGTCAAGACTGAGTACATTACAAGCGGTACTTGGGGTACATACAAATTCTACTTAGGCTACATTACAAATTCTCATACGAGTACATCTACATCACATTCATCACTCGTCACAATTTGCCCCGATCCTCTTGAGCTTATCCTTGATTGCAAAGTTCACTTGAAGCAGATCGTATATGTCATACTCTAGCTTTCTCTTCTCAGACTCCAAAGCCTTTTTTTTCTACCTCTCATTCCTGTTTCTTAGCCCTCATCACTTGTGCTTGTGTTCTCTATATATTATTGAGCATAGCAACTTCGTTCTTCAAGTCCTCTCACTCCTCTTGCGTCCGAACAAACTAGCGCGACTCAGCTTAACGTTTCGCACAACAATCACAACATGCTAAACCCGAACACAAAAAAAAATCTTCCCCTCTATGCATGAACGAGTACAATCAGTCGGTTTCACCAATCCAAAGCCCGGTCTATGAAGGAACTACCGCAATCTGATATTAGAGTAACAGATCTAAGCAAATCGAGACCGTGAACGAGCAAGAACTGGACAAGAACAGCAACCAATGGCGAGGAACGCCTTGCAAACGTCAATCCGAACGCTATCCTAATGGAAACCCTAGATCTAATGTGCATGTCGTCGCAAATGACCGAGAATGGCATGTTCTGGCAGAACGAGTACGAAGGTGAGAAGGAGAGGTCGTTACCGCCATTGTTCGGCCGAGGACGAGCTCGAGGTCGCGGGCGAAGTCGAGATGCCGATGAAGACTGCGGAGCAGATTGCGGACGATGTCGCTCTGCTGCTCGCCGATGTCTCCTCCTCCGGTAACGGTGCTCCTCCGTGCGGCGGTGCGGCGGATTGGTCGGCAGGAGGGGAACCGCCGGGTGATGTGACAGTTTGGGGGAGGTAAGAGTGCGGTCGCGACTGAGAGGAAGGAGAGGGGAGCGATGAGGCTAATTATGGCGCGTGTTCTTGAAGGGGCGCGGCGTTTCCGCCTCCCTTCCCCACGTGTGCAGCCTTCTGGCCGCAACGGGACTGGCCCCGGAGAAACTGCCATTCCGGACGTTCCTCCAGAGTTTGTCCCAGATGTGCTTTGAGAACCGTGCGAACAACGCGGCTCGGTCTATGCATCCAAACGGCCAAAAATTGCTGGCCTGATACGAGCCAAGGGACATACAGGTCACCAAACGCGCCCTAAATATATCTCCATCCTCCAACCATCTGTCAATTCACGGTGTGTGGCTACTTGACTTTGACTGCGGAACGGCTGAACATTCTAGAACGTACGTAATCGAGAGAGAAAAAACCACCAGGGAAGTTCGAAGGTCACTTGGCCGTCCTCCCACGCACCACAGACCACGTGTCCAGACCGGAGCAACTCCGCGGCTGTTTTTTTTTTTTTTTTTACTAGGCACCGGCCTTTCCTTGTCGTGAGAGTGGCAATTACTAAGATATATAGAAGGAGAAAAGAATCATGGCGGGTTGATGATTAGCCGCTGCCGTCATCTGGACGGCCAGATATTATTCGGAAAGAGCCAAACCATTATTCTCACGCTAGATGAAAGAATCAGTGCTTCACACGCAGGCGCCGATTTGGCTGCGATGCTTTTGTTCGTCGTCACAGTGCAAATGCTTTGTTCCCTGTCTAGTGCCTAGCATATGCAGTCAGCAAGTTCGCACCCACTCGATCGTTCGTGGATCCCGTTGGGGCACCCAGTCGACGAGCACTACACTGGAGCGGCTTCACCGGTAGGGGATCAGAGCATCTCCGGCTGGCGTTTGTTGCAGGGATTTGAGGCTGCCTCTGTCTAGTCGTGCTCTCATTAATCCTCCTACGTAGAATTTTAACAATTTGTCAAGAAATTATGAAAAGGCAGCAGGGTAAGAGAGTACTGCGCTACTCCTCTCTAAGGAGTAATTTTTACTTCTGGTTCGGAGAACGAATAACTATTAAGTGCTCCTCTCTCCGGACACAATATTACAATCAAGGGGCGGAGCTCCTACCTTAGTTTTTTTTTGGGATAAAAACTACATGTATATATAGGCCTCGTATATGTGTATAATTTTTTTCTATTTTCAACAAAGTAAGTGGACTAGTCACATAAGAACTAGAATTTAGACATTTAAATAGGCAACCAAAAAAGTTTTCGAAACGGCGCACAATTTCCGTGTTTTGATTTATTTCATTTGGTATCATCTTCCGAAAACCTTTTGACAATCTGTAAGAATTGGTTCTCATTTTGAGAAAATCTAAATTTGAACGCAATGAGAGGCTACTTCGTGATTTGTCTAATATCCATGCAATACCTACGCATCAAAGTGTAAATTAAAACTTGTGCACTTTTACTACTATTAATATTAGTATGTTAGTCGCAATAAATAAATCAATATAATAAATGTTGTCAAATATCATGAATAATGACATAGCAAACTTCGAAATAGATAGATGTGTTTCTTATGAGTGTGCTACATCGAGCAAGGGTTATTCAAAGTCTTGCTGAAATTAAAAAATAAATTTGTAAAAATAAGCGAGAGTTTTGCCATTGCTTAGGAATTCGACATAATTAAAGCTTCACTGTTGGTATGTTCGTGCATTCTACTTTTATTCAATTATGCTTGTGTTTATAAACAATACATCAATTCATATAAATAATTTTTAGCTTGAGTTATGTGATCAAATCTTGATTAGAATTCTATAACAACCGACAAAAAAATTGTGCAATACAAATAGAGGGGAGGGGGGCATGTGCCCTCCCCCACCCCATAGTTCTATTTAAACAATGATATATTGTTACGAGTTTGTCCTACCAAACTTTGAAACCGTCCCCACCACTAATTACAATTCCACAGATCAAGAAAAAATAAAATCGAAGAAGTTGGGTCAGCCCCAGATAGAGCCCCCCTGACTCGTCGGCTCCTCCCACACGACCATCTCTTGCTTGCGCGTACTCGCACCGGCCACCGTCATGCCAATGCACATTTCTTTCACGATGGTGCCACTAAAGAATATATGTGTCTCCGTCACCTCCTCATCCATGTTCGATGTGTCGATAATTAATATCATGAGTTCCAGTTTAATCTTCTTCACCGCAAATCTCGGTGTCTATAGCGTTAGATTATTAGGCAATTTCCGAGTGAATTTAATTACCGAAAGCAACATCATAGATGCACTAGCAAACTTAACCATACACATCAGACTAAGCACATCTAACACATATGAATATGGAACAAGTAGTAGCGTAAGATTTGAGATGAGAAGCACGTACATCGTGACTGGGAAGGTCGCTCCAGCAGCAGCACCACCATGGCCATTGTTGTTATCGCCGGTGATGTTGTCGGAGACGCTAGATCTGTCGAGGTAGGAGACGAACCAGCGAGGAAGAACATGAGAAGTAGTGACCAGTCGCGCCGAGATTCTCCCAAAGCACCTTATCACCCACCTCCCGGTGCAGCATCTCTATAGGACAAGGTTTCAGAGGCTTGCTCTCCCGGACGACCGTGCAAGCAGTCGCCGGGATGGGGAAGACTAGCGGATGACACAACAAAAGGAACTTGATGCGGGAGAGGGACACAAAATCTGAGTGGACAACTATAGATGTGTTTTGTCTCTCGTATCCTGGTATGACCGAGGACAAGAGCGCTGACCGAACCGCCACACATAGGAAGCCAGGGACATCCGGCAAGCATGCACAACGCACGATGACACGTACCCAAGTGCACCAAGCCAAAAAAAATCAGGCTTCCACAAAATCGGTTTCGAACTTGAACTCGAGTCAAGAAACGCGACGCGCGTACTATGTGTGGCGAAACGAGGCGGGCGACGGAGGGGGAGGAGTGCGCGAGAACTTTTATCTTCTCACTCACTTAGTCACTTACAAGGACTCGAACAAAAGCCCTGGTAAACCACTCCAACTCTCTCTCTCTCTGCAAACTAGCAATTGAAAGTGCATGGAGCCCCCATGCGTATTTTTGGTAATTAATGACAACCTATATGGACTAATGTTTGTATTGAGTTCCAATTATAAGATTTGTCCGTAGGCAATGTTTGAACCATCTGTTAGCATCATGGTTGCAATAATAAGAAAATGAATATGATCAAGTGACAAGTATGTTTTGAAGATGAAGATGAAGTAAGCCCTCAAGCGTATCTTCAAGACATCAACATAAGGAAAAAAGAAGAAATGGTGTGCAAGTTCAAGATGAGCCATATCGAAGAGATCATGATCTTGAAGCTTGCCATCAATATGGTGATCATGGATATGTGAAGATGAACCTAATAAGAAGCTCTCCTCCCATCATGGATTATGGGGGAGCGATCCGCAAGACTTCGTCAAGTAAGCACAATCAAGAAAGGCGTTCCATCTTGATGTGGTCAAGATCGTCATCATCGAGCTCAAGTGAAATGTGCAAGGTTAAGGTTTTTTATTGATAGGTTTTTCATTTCTTACCGTTCTCATGTTTTAGTTGGGATACCGGTTTATAGGTTAGTAGACGTACTAGCAAAAGGGCTCTCGAGTGAGTAACACAATCATATTGTTCGAAGATGGCTCAAAAGGCATCCTTGCATCATTTTTTTTTATTTGGATCTTATCCATATGGTGAATTTTAGAGCTTGTGCTTATTTACATGACAAGCTCTAGGTCATCGAAAATGGATTCTACGTGAAATACTTGTTGCGTTTTCGAAATTGGAGTTTTCCCGATTCTTTGTATTGAGAGGTTTCACCTCTAAATTCTTGGAAAAATCTACCCCAATTTTTCTTAGTATTTTCTCTCTTTGTGGTGGTAGCTCTTATCATCCTCTTTCCAAAAAAATTGGTTTCACCTAAATTCGAGTTTCCTAACTCAAGTTGTTGCATTTTCAAGTTTGGAGGTTTTACCAGTTTGTCTCTTACATATAGGTTAAACCTTTTCCCATTTGATCTTATGCTCTGGGGCTGTACTATGATGTTTCTATGCATGATATTGTATTTCTTTTTGCTAGCTTCGAAATGAGCCCAAGTTCATCAAAATCGGAGTTCGTATGTGAAAATGGCGGTGTTTTCGGTGTGTGGTGTCTGCCTTGTCCGGCGTAGCCGGACCACTCAAGCCCTTGCTCCGGCCGAGCGGCCTTGCTTGCAGTAACCTTGGCCTGAAAGTCTGGCCTTGGCCGTACCAGTCCAGCTGGGCCGGAGTGGTCCGACCGTGGCCGGAAGGTCGCTACGGGCGCTTTTTGGGTGCGTTTTTAAGGTTAGATTCCATTTTGGAGACCATATATGGCCCCCTTCTTCCGCATTGAGTTGCTTTCTCCTCTCTCTCTCTCTCTACTCCATTGTTTACTCTCCCTCTAATTTATCCATGATTCATGCTCATGTTTGAGGAAAAGAGAGAGGATATCTATATCTACATTTTTACCAATCAAATCCCTCTCTTTGTCAGAGGAACCCACTAGATCTAGATCTTGGAGAAATTTGGTGGTCCTCTTCCTATTTGTTCTTCCTTTCTTATTTCCCCAATAGCTTTTGTACCTTTGGTCGAATTTAAGAGTGAATGATTTGAGCATCCTAGTAGTGTTCCTGCCATTGCATTTGATGCATCGGGTTGAGTTCTCCGCGGTGATACGTGGAGGTGAAAGTTCGTCAATATTAAATTTGGGAGCTTGTTCTCGAAGCTTGTTCCCTAAACGTCTTAGTGGCTTTTGTGGTATTCTTGGGACCTCCAATTAGGTTTTGGAGATTCCTCAAGTGTGAGGCCTTTGTGGTGGTTTATTGTGAGCCTCCAATTAAGTTGTGGAGTTTCCCCAAGCTTTGTGTGGGTTTGGCGGCCACCCCCAAAGTTCCATAGTGGATTGAGAACTTCCCTTTTGGTGGAAAGGCTCGAGGACAATACGGTGATACCTTTGTTACATTTGGGGAGCATTGTGCCTCCACAGCGCTCCAACGGAGAGTAGCACTCGCAAGAGTGTGAACTTAAGGATACATCGACATCTCTGCGTCACCTCGGTTATTCCTATACCCGAGCTCTTTACTTATGCACTTCACTTTGTGATGGCCTTCGTGCTTTATATTATATATCTTGATATCACATAGTTGCTTGTTTTGCTTAGTATAAGTTGTTGGTGCATATAGGTGAACCCTAGTTACAAACGTTTTGTGCTTGACACATGAAATGCTAGTTTTATACCGCATTTGTCTAGCCCATATCTAAAAAAATTAAACCGTCTATTCACCCTTCCCCCTCTAGGCGGCATCCGTGTCCTTTCAATTGGTATCAGAGCCCAGACTCTCTTTTTAGGCTTCACCGCCTTGAGAGGAAGGATGTCAGCTAGCGGATTAGTGCACGGCGACACTTCTATACTCGATGTCACAAATTATGATGTTCGGAAAATTCGCATGCTTAGACATTTTCGAGGCATTGACTCTTATATGGTGCCAATTGTAGATATTGGTTTTTCTCCTCCTATGTAGGACGAGGGCGCGCGGTTGCCGGCTGGCGCAGACTGAACCCTCACGGCGCTGCGGCGCTACACGCGCTGGCTCCAGGCGTCGGCCATGTCGATGATGAACCTAAGGCGTGCTTTACCCCCTACCTAGCACGCCAGCTGTCGGGGTTTTGCTATCTCAGAGGAACACATGTACCTCGGCTAGACCCTTAGGTTATCAGACCACATGGGGCTAGAAGCAACGCTCCAAATCTGACCAAAGGCATGGCCATAGTGGATAGAAGCGACGGCGGCATGACAAAGAGAGACACGAAATTACCCAAGTTCGGGGCCCTTGTGGTGAGGTAAAACCCCTACATCCGGCCTTGGAGTTGTATTGATGTCTCGCCGAGCGAGTGTAGTGTTTACAAGGTGGTGGCTTGATCTAGATCTAGCCTGCTCTAGGTAGAAGAATATCCTTTCTACGGGCCCAGCAGTAGGTAGACCGTGGTTCCCACGCTACCACTACACCGACAATGTTTGGCTTCCCGTGCGCGAAACGGTGGCCGAGCGCGCCAAACGCTTGGCTTCACGCGGGAATCGAAGGGCCTCATGCGCGAACTGGTAACCCCTGCGTCGGGTGTCTATGGGACACCAATCGTCATTAAAACGACGTGCAACTTTGTGAATCATGTATGGTGCAGAGGACGTCGGCGACTCCTCCGACACGCACACACGCGATGTCTCCAGCTCCATCCCCGGCCTGGGATCCGTGGCCACCAGTCCACCACCACCGTAGGCTCCCGTTCCTCCTCCACCGCTGGTCTACCAACTGCTATGGCGGACTCCGGGCATCATCGACCTCATCCTCGATGACGAGCAGTAGTCCTTGGCTAGGTTTTGCGGGAATTTTTATAATTATGTAAATTATGGGCTTTTAATAAATAAAAATTCTGATTTTTATGTGTCGGGCCGCTGGGAACACCCCAGACGCAAACATACTCACGGTCGATTTCAATCATTCAGACCAACTTAAATGAACGCAGCCGTTGGTTTTTTGGTGTCCTATTTGGGTTAGCCCATTAGGTCATCTCCAATGGGACGACGCAAACGGACGTTGAGTGACCGTTTGCGTCCGCGCATGCTAAAAATGCGTCTGGTACCCGCTCCAGCGGGACGACGCATAGTGATCGGGTTGTCCGCAGCAACGCAAACACGGCCCAAAAATGCGGCAGGTTTGCGTCTCTGCGGACGCTGCGCGGACGCTGCGGTCGTCAGCCCGGTCCTTGCATGGGCCCGCCTGGCAGCGGCACAGATGCTTCATCTTCCGTGGCATAACTTACGGGCGGCGCACTGCAACTTTTTAGAGCCGCGTTAATGGCGCGCCTAGGCTTCCGCGAGCGTGCGCTGGTGGGTGGTGTCACCGTGGCAGGATATTGATGGCGAGATGGTGTCCGAGTCTCTTAAAGTTTCGTTGCCGGCGCCCATTGCCCCGACCACATCATTGCCAGAGTCCACCCTATCCACCCGGCCGATGCCATAGGGAAGAAATGTTGGCCGTTTGATGTCTACGCACACTTCTATTCTTGTAGACAGCGTTAGGCCTCCAAGTGCAGAGGTTTGTAGAACAGCAACAACTTTCCCTTAAGTGAATCACGGAAGGTTTATCGAACTCACGGAGGTAGAGGTCAAAGATATCCTTCACCGCTGGCGTACCAGCTTCCATGTACGACGACGGAGTTCATCGACCTCGTCAGCGACGACGATCAGTAGGCAGTACCTAGTTTTACCGCGCCTTTATGGTATTTTTATGTTTTTTATTAATGTAAATTATGAATTTTATGAATGGGAAAAAAATATGCATCATGCCACTGGAGCCACCCGACGCAAACATACGAGCGGACGATTTCAACATTTCGGCCACGTCGCCATTGGAGATGCCCTTAGAGCATCTCCACTGGCGCCCCCGATAGCGAAAATAGGCTCGCACCAGTGCGCCCCAAACGGCGCCGGCCAATTTTGGAGCCCAATAGAATCGCTGGCAACCCCGTGCCGGCCCTTCGCCAAGGGCGCGAATCGGGCGCGTCGGCGCCTCGCGGCACATCTGAAAACAAGCGTGGCTTCGCCTGGCAGCCAGACACACCGATTTCCCCCCTCCTACACACGCCCTAGCCGACTCCCACCCCTCTAGATCACCACCATCGTCGTCGCCGCCGCGCCCCTGCTTGCAATAGACACCGCCGATTGTCTAGGAACCGCTGTCCATCGACACGGCCGCTACCCCCTCGACCGGCGGCCGCTGTTTCGCCCGGAACAGAGCTCGCCGCCACCGCGATAGTATCGCCCCACCCGCAAGGTGTTATTCTGATTGCCGCGATGGACAGCGACGACGAGATGATGGTGCAGCTGTTCACTGAGGAGCAGAACGCTCAGGCTATTCGGCAGCAACATCAGCAGCTGATTCTGACGAACATGCTGCGTGTTCGCCAGCCTTTCTTCGTCGTGCCTCGGCGCGGCGGCTCAAAGCCTATTTAGAGGCTAATGGTGAAGATGCTCTTAGAAATGAGGTCCTTCCGGTGGGTGTTCATGCGTCGCGTGACGACAGGACGGGTACTGCATCCTTGCCGTCGTCCCCGCACCCAGCACCAACGGGACCCCTGCCCCCGGTTTGGACGGCCGGCAGCAGCTGACGCGACGCGACGAAACCGGCGGAGACGGGACGCGACCAGCATCCTGCCTCCCGCACGGCACGGCCGATGGAGCTCCACGTCGCTGGCGCCACGACCGCGACGGCGCAGCTAGCTACAGACACATCGGCCCACCGTACCGACCTACGCAGCTGCTAGCCCACGGGAACGGCAGAACGCAACAGAGAGCACCCTGGTAGGTCCGCTCCTGGTTTTGCCTGCCTGCCAGTGTCTGCCAGAGGCTCCGTTCACGCCTCCACGGTCGCGATCCCGGCCACGTAGGTCGGCACCGCGCCGTCCAGTTTGTACGCGCGTGCGGCCGTTTTTTCACCGCTTTGCGAAAGTCGCGGCGGCGCCGCCGCGTGGTGTGCGCGTGTGACGCTTGACTTGCAAGGCAGCACCACACCACACGCTTGGTAGCCGATAAAAAAATACCCTATTCCACTGAACAGAAAGTAGCTCCGGCGGATAGGGACGGGCAGGTCGAACTACTGCGGGACGCGGTCTCGCCGCAAAGGTCCAAGCTCCGCCGCAAAAACAGGGGCGCGTCTCCTCCTCCAACGGCATGGCATGGCAGCCCTATCCATATCCCAGAGGCCGGAGTTGCCATCTCATCGGACGCGCAAAACCGTACGCGCAACAAGGCAGCTCCGAGAAGTTCGGCAGGCGCCAGGGAGGAAGGATCCAGATCCCCTCTGGCCCCCACCTGTCATACCCTCCATCCGCCAGATTCCTAACTGCATCAACCAGCTCCTCCCCCAAACGCGTTTTCCCTTCCCGCCCCACGCGCCTATAAGTACGCTCCTCCCCTACAATCCAACCTCAACATCCACCTCGACCAGCCTCGCCACAAGAAGATCATCCAACCCGCAACAGAGCTCGATCCATCCTCCATCCATCCATGGGCAAGATGCGGTCCCTCTTCTCCCGCAACGGCAGCACCGGCCGCCGCTCCTCCTCCTCCTCCAGGTCCTCCACCCCACCCTCCCCGACCCACAACCCCACCACCACCTCCTCCCCGCCCCGCACCCCCACCACCCCCTCCTCCACCTCCGAGATGGAGCGCGTCTTCCGCAAGTTCGACGCCAACGGCGACGGCCGCATCTCCCGGTCCGAGCTCGCCGCCCTCTTCGCCTCCGTCGGCCACGCCGCCACCGACGACGAGGTCACGCGCATGATGGAGGAGGCGGACGCCGACGGCGACGGCTTCATCAGCCTCGCCGAGTTCGCCGCCATCAACGCCGCGCCCGACGCCGCCGTCGTCGAGGAGGACCTGCGCCACGCATTCGGGGTCTTCGACGCCGACGGCAACGGCGTCATCTCCCCCGCCGAGCTCGCCCGCGTCCTCCGCGGCCTCGGCGAGGCCGCCACCGTCGCGCAGTGCCGCCGCATGATCCAGGGCGTCGACCGCAACGGCGACGGCCTCGTCTCCTTCGACGAGTTCAAGATCATGATGGCGTCCGGCGCGGGATTCGGCTGCAACAGCAACATCCGTGCATGAAGATCCAATCCCAACGTAATGTGACTTCCCTGGATTTGGTGGCTCCCTGTTCCTGTTCATTCATTCTTTTGCGATCGGCGACGACACTTGTAAATACACCGTATTACCCTTTACCCACCGTCAAATACTCCCCTATTATAGTTAGCTAGCTGCATAAATCACACCAACGTACATTGTCCGAGTGCGATTATTACTCATTTTCTTGTATACGTACTATATAAGATCGGAATTGTTGGCTCTAAACACTTCCGATTTTTGCGTTTAACTGCCGGTTTGGCTCAAATGTTTTCAGAGTACATCTGGTAAAGCAGAATGTAATTCGCACAATGAATGACAATATTACTCCTTAATCTTCTTCTGCAAGTGTCACAGCAGTATATGCCATTATTACTTGTTACCTTTTGCGGATTTCGTCTAATAATACTTAACATCCGGCCCGATCAAAGCTTCTTGTCAACTTTTCCAATTGATGCAAACCAGGAGACGCGTGACGCTTTGACAATGCCTGAATTCGTGAAAACAACCGCCCAGCCCGACTAGACTGGACAACAAAACCTCCGGTTTCGCTATCCAGAAACTTGCATTTAGCTCATCTACAATGGTTATATCTTCGCAATGTTAACTAGGATAATTGGTGATGTCGATGACAGAGAAATATAAAAAGAGGGCTCGTTTTCTCTTAGCTAAGATCTCTTAACAACAATCAATCACACCACATATTTATGATATCTCATTAGATAGGACTAAAAAATTATCCATTGTACACTCCCCGGCCGTACTGCCGCAACCCACCCTGCACAACCCGCCTGACACTCATCCCCGTGTGAAGCCGAGCGGCCAGAGGTGCACCTCCACTCCCTCCGTCTTTGACGGCCGGGCGCCGCCGATGGCAGCTAGTGGAGCAGGTGGCGACACTTTGGTTAGGGTTTGGTGGGGGCGCCACCAGAATCGCTCGTGTGAGCGACGCGGGAGGGAGGGATGTTTTTTCCTCCGAGTATGATCTGAATAAACCGTGAGACATTGACAATGCCTAAATTCGTGAAAACAACCGCCCAACCCGAAACTTGCATTTAATTAGGACATATACAATGATTTATATCTTAGCAATGCCACCTAGGATAATTGACGATATTGAGGAGAGCTCGTCTTCTCCTAGCTAAAAGATGATCTCTTAGCAAGAATAAATCTCACCACATATTTATGATGTCTCATTACAAGAGATGGGACAAAAAAATTACCCATTGTATAGCATACTTTATTGCCATATCTAAATTACGTGTCAGGATTAAGATAAGACGATCTTATCATGCGAGAAAAATTTCCCTCGCTAGATTGTGCCAAATATTTGAACCGAAACTCTCAATTCTGATGACGACAATGACACACAACCAATGCAACCAAAATTCGATCTACTGGTAAGGCAAGATTATTAATTTCCCATATGACTCTGACAGGCGGTGTTTTCTATACAATAGACTAGTGACTGACTGAGCATTGACGAAGAAAGTCTTAAATAACATGAGTTTTGTACTGACCAAAATATATGGGTGCTGCGGTTTTCCAAACGATCGAATCACCTAGCTGATTACCTCTGGCCGGCGTATTGTATACAGGGGAAACGACTTCACAGTGGTCAAGCCAACAGGGTTCTACTACCGATACTTCCTGCACAATTCATGGCTCAGTTGCCCTCAACTTCCAGGTAGACCTGTATGCATTGACAGCTTGACGCCGATACATCAGCAACAAATTGACGGATACCAACGACACTTAGTACCATGATCACAGCCTATAGAACATGCAGATGTGACTTTTTTTTTTTTGAGGGGGACATGCAGATGTGACTGGCTTCTAGGATTATCAGATGACGCGTAAGGACAGATAGGTAACCCACGACCTTCCCATCTTCACTGAGATCACGCGGCCGCCGGGACGACAGATAACCCACGAGCTAGCCTACCTCCTCATCTTCAGGCTTCAGCTAGTTGCAGAGCCAGTTGATTCCAACATACCTTCAGAAAGATTCCATAGAGAACAAGATCATCTAGCTAGCAATGTCTCATTCCACATGTTTGCATTATTCGGACGAGAGACGATTAGGCCAGTGGTGGCCCGCTACGCATGACAACTAGGTCACCGTGTGTGCCATGTCTCATATTCCACGAGTCAGCTACGGGAACCGATGGACGGAGCAGTGCTCGCAGAACTGTGGGGACGCGGAGCTCGTGCTGGGAACTTCACCAAAAGATTGGACAAAAAATAGGAACTGCCTGCGAAACTTACGTGACATTATAACTACTGGTTAGGCACCTTCGCTGCTCCTTTGCAATTACTCGATCGTTTCCCTGGAGTAGTTTGGTACGACTTTCCAGTCTTCATGTTTGGTGGGCATCCCTCGGCGGTAGGCCGGAAATTTACAAAAGTTTGGAAAATTGGAAGGACAGTCAAGCTGGTACCTTCGGTCCTTCAAAATTCATGGCACCCCAAAGCAAGCAAGTTTCCTACCTAGCACATGGAGAGGAGTTTCTCCATCTTCTTCTCATTTCTGGCAATCCGAGCCTGACACATCTGCAGGAGAGTCGGCATCTTACCCAAAACATGCGGCGACGCGACATTCAGTTAGCTAGCTGATGCAGCTTCCTGCCGGAGGAAATGTCCAGGCAGCTTCTCGTTCATGATTCATGTGCCTTGCTGCTTTGGCAGGCGAGGCTTTCCTCGTTTCGGCAATTCATTCGGCAGACGCTTCGATCGGTCGGCTGGCCAAACCTTTCAGAGGTCGTTATGAAAGACGTCAATGCCAGGCGACCCGGTAGGCCGGTGTTGATCAGGCGATCAGATTGAGTATGGCGCGTGGCAGGAATCAGCGCTAGGTTGGTGGTAGTCACATGTGGTTGCCTCGCGAGCTTGCGACCTAGACCTGAAAGTGGCCAAGTTGTTGGGGGTGCCTTAGCATCACGAGCAGCAAACGTTCTTGGAGTTTCTTCTTCTAGAAAAGGTCTGTGCAGATGGACAAACGCAAAGGGTATCGCACGCGTTGAAACATCTTCAACAATCCATGGGGTATCCCACGCACTGAAATATCTTCAACAATCCATGCATTATTTTTGGGGAGCAGCTTGGTATCAATCGACTGAGATTTATATTTAATTAAATCTCAGTCAAGTACTTGTGTTTTTTTGTGGCTTCGTTTTCAACGGGTTATGCCTGCTGCTTTTGCATGCATCCTCCATTCCTGCTGTACACGTCCCTGCACGGCCCATGAGTAGGCGACTAGCACCGATAGATCAACAAACGGGCTTGCTGAATTATTGTAGTGTTTGTACAGTTGTGAGTATACTTATGTGTGCCAATATGTAAAATGAATCTGCTAATTCTTATCTGACTAATATTTAAGTTTGAGCTTGGTCAACGCCCAGGCCGTCACATTGTGCCATAGTTTCTGCTTGTGTGTCGGTTACAATTGTTATTTTTCAAGTTGCATCTCTCGTGCAATGTTTTTTTAAGGGTTTAACTTTAAAGATACTTAACTATGTAGAAGTCGTGATAGACTTGATAGCACTCTTGATAGGAGTTGTTTGATGGAATTGAAGTCTAGTGGTAGCTGAGACACATGCCAATATATAAGGTTGTATATAAATATGAGATATTGCTTTACGCGTGTCAACATATGTATTAATATCTGATATTGCTTTATGTGTGTCAACATGATTGTTGCACACACTCTTGGGATACTAGCACCACTGGTCCCATGATTGTCACAATCCTACAAGGTCATTCATGACTTTTACTTGGAAACTGTCAAAGAAATCTGAAAGATATCACTTCTGAAGTCTTGGCATGAACTTGCTACTATTAGATGAATATATTCTTGAAAGGCAATGAATAGTAAATTGTTTTGATAGCCTTGATCAATTGATGTGGGTGTAATTAAGATACTCCATTGCTTCTACCTCTTTTGACATGAATGTTCATACTTAATTTGATGATAATAAATTTTCAGCGTTTCTTGGCAAACTGAGAGTTAACTATTTAAGCTAGAATAATTGTTTACACAACTAGTTATCCATACTTATAATCTTTATTGTGATTGTCTCGAGTTATCAATGCTTGTATTATATTCTCGACACTTCTCTGACTATGCTAAGCTTTCAAATGGAAGAAGTGTTGGAAGAAGTGTTGGACCCATAAGGCTATCACCTACAAGTGACTTTATTTTATCGTTGTTTTGGTTTAAATGCCTAGTTTCTTATGGTTCTTTGTTTCTTGCTCGGGGACGATCAAGTTTAAGCTTGGAAAAGTTGATGACTATGAAATACGCCATTTTTTCTCGTGTTTAAACCCTTAGCTAAGTCAAGAAATTGACTAAGTTGACCTTTCAATATGTCACTAATGACTAATTAATGCAAAGATGTGCAATATATTCTATTTTTGGATGTTGTGTAGGAAATCACGTTATAATGACAAATGGATATGCAATTACTGAAGAAAATTGTGTCAAGAGCATGGCAAAGTTAACTACGCTCGGAAAAGCGGGCCAAGAGTTTTAACGGGCATCGGTACGGGCAAGCCCCGCCCGTACCGTCCGCCCGTACCATGTGTCGCCCGTACGTGTAATGATTGAATAGGAGTTTTGCAATCTTGTATCTTTGTCTTTTTGCCTCATCTTAATGATCTGCAGGTACCCATGTTATTCAAGTCGATCAAGGGAAGAGGTGTGATGAGTGAAGAACGGTGTGCTACCACGAAACCTCAGTGACAGAAAGGGGAAAGTAATTGTACATGTTTAGTGATTCATTGGAGATCATGGCACAATCATCTAACTTAAGACATTAGTCTGTATTCATTTACTTAATAACTATTGTTGCTTGCGGCTGTAAGGACAGTGGTTAGCCCATTAGGCTCATGTCACCTCTGCTTTTAGGGGCAAGAGTATTTACGAATGTGCTACTCACAAATCTCTTATCTCTATTTTATTTGTTACACATATGTGCTTTAATTATATATGTATGCATAGCTGCAGGTGAAACCTTAACACTGGCCTATATCCATCATTGAACACAACCCCCTTAAAAGTAAAATAGATAGGTCCGGTAAACTGAAGATAAAATACACTAGCAAGTCTTGTAGACATTTCCTTTATACCATTTTAGCAGTACTTTCCAAAGTTTGATTAAACCTAGGTCTTCTAGAAAAAAGTTTAGCATACTACAATCCATAATTAGGATCAAATGTATCAATAGGGTCATTAAAAATCCAGTCGTTCCATAGTTCCCGCATGACCGGTACTACCGCTCTGGTGAGCGGTACTACCGCGTCCATGCGACCGTTACCCCAACCAACTGGGCAAATCCCACACGACCGTTATTACCGGGTGTAGTACCGCTCAAGGTACCGGCATAGGTATTTTGTATATTGGATCCCTTGCGGTATCGAATCGGTACTAGGTGTGGTAGTGCCGCATGTTGGGATTAGATGCGGTACTTGACTGGTACCTCAATCGGTACTACCAGGATACACTCATAAGAGTGACTCGAGCCGTACTTCCGACATCGGTAACGTACAAGTACTGTAACGATTCCAGGGGCAAGGACCGCATGGTCGGTATCACCAGCGGTACCTCAAGCGGTAGTACCGGTTCTGCGGAGGAACCGGTAGTACCGTCATAGAGATTCCAGCTGGCGTGTACCTGGTGCTGAAGGCGGTAGCGATACTACGGCTCTCAGCACCGATACTACCGGTCATGCTGTGAACATATGTTTTCCACAGCTTCTCAAATCCTCTCCAAATGTTGTCTCACGACACTCACACACAAATAACCGAAAAACTATCAAACTATGATTAGCTTTGATCTTTGTCTTCCAAACTCGAGTGGGTCATGAGAACACCGTGCAACTACATATATATCAACAATTACGTACACGGTGAAGTTATATTATAGTGTTGTTATTAAACACACAAAACACGAAGGAAGACTTTGCTCTTTTAAGCGTAGAGGCTAGCTATCAGGCGGGCAACACAAAGGGCACAAAGGTGAAATGACTTGTCGCTCGGTGGCCTTTTGCAGGTGCCGCTGCAAAAGGTTTCATAGCCAGCATGAAAAGCGTAGAGGCATGCCTGAGCCTTCTATGATGCAAGAAAAGCTTGCTACAACATCCGTTTAGCATCACACAAGAGAAGAAGGACGCTAGTATAAGAGGAATAATGTTGCACCACCCCTTCCCAAAGCCCATCTCAGTCATCAACTTCACAAAAAAAACTATAGTTTACCGAATCGAAAGCTTTAACAATGTCTAGCTATGCAGTGGGGACTTTTTTGTGTGAGCATCCTTGACCACATTCTTGACTTCGAGAAAATTATCCCGAATTGACCTTCCTTTGATTGAATAGCTTTTCCCTCGTGACACCAATTTTTTTAACTTCGACGCTATTATGTTAGCAAGCAATTTGAATAGGATTTTTGCCACGGTATGCATTAGGCTCACTAGTATATAAGCATTGGCATCTGAGGCTCCATCCTTCTTCGGAAGCAAGACAATGTTGGCTAAGTTCAAAAAACACCATGATGCGTGCAGTTGACACACGTCCGTTGGGAACCCCAAGAGGAAGGTGTGATGCGTACAGTAGCAAGTTTTCCCTCAGAAAGAAACCAAGGTTTATCGAACCAGTAGGAGCCAAGAAGTTGAAGGTTGATGGCGGCGGAGTGTAGTGCGGCGCAACACCAGGGATTCCGGCGCCAACGTGGAACCTGCACAACACAATCAAAGTACTTTGCCCAACGTAACAGTGAGGTTGTCAATCTCACCGGCTTGCTGTAAACAAAGGATTAGATGTATAGTATGGATGATGATGATTGTTTGCGAAGAACAGTAAAGAACAATTGCAGTAGATTGTATTTCAGATGTAAAGAATAGGACCGGGGTCCACAGTTCACTAGTGGTGTCTCTCCCATAAGATAAACAGGTGTTGGGTGAACAAATTACAGTTGGGCAATTGACAAATAAAGAAGGCATAACAATGCACTTACATATATCATGATGAGTACTATGAGATTTAATCAGGGCATTACGACAAAGTACATAGACCGCTATCCAGACATGCATCTATGCCTAAAAAGTCCACCTTCAGGTTATCATCCGAACCCCTCCGAGTATTAAGTTGCAAACAACGAGACAATTGCATTAAGTATGGTGCGTAATGTAATCAACACAAATATCCTTAGACAAAGCATCGATGTTTTATCCCTGGTGGCAACAACACATCCACAACCTTAGAACTTTTCATCATCGTCCCGCATTTAATGGAGGCATGAACCCACTATCGAGCATAAATACTCCCTCTTGGAGTCACAAGTATCAACTTGGTCGAGCCTCTACTAGCAACGGAGAGCATGCAAGAACATAAATAACATATATGATAGATTGATAATCAACTTGACATAGTATTCAATATTCATCGGATCCCAACAAACACAACATGTAGCATTACAAATAGATGATCTTGATCATGATAGGCAGCTCACAAGATCTAACATGATAGCACAATGAGGAGAAGACAACCATCTAGCTACGCTATGGACCCATAGTCCGAGGGGTGGACTACTCACACATCGATCCGGAGGCGATCATGGCGATGAAGAGACCTCCGGGAGATGATTCCCTCTCCCGGCAGGGTGCCGAGAGGCGATCTCCTGAATCCCCCGAGATGGGATTGGCGGCGGCGGCGTCTGCGGAAGGTTTTCCGTATCGTGGCTCTCGATCGGGGGTTTTGCGACGAAGACTTTAAGTAGGCGGAAGGGCGGGTCAAGGGGCGTCACGAGGGGCCCACACAGTGGGCCGGCGCGGCCGGGGCTTGGGCCGCGCCGCCCTAGTGTGTCGCCACCTCGTGGCCCCGCTTCGTTTCCCCTTCGGACTTACGGAAGCTTCGGGAAAAATAGGACCACGGGCGTTGATTTCGTCCAATTCCGAGAATATTTCCTTACTAGGATTTCGAAACCAAAAACAGCGAGAACAACGAATCGGCTCTTCGGCATCTCGTCAATAGGTTAGTGCCGGAAAATGCATAATAATGACATATAATGTGTATAAAACATGTGAGTATCATCAATAAAGTAGCATGGAACATAAGAAATTGTAGATACGTTTGAGACGTATCAAGCATCCCCAAGCTTAGTTCCTACTCGCCCTCGAGTAGGTAAACGATAACAAAGATAATTTCCGAAGTGACATGTGATGTCTACGGGTGCTTCTATTCTTGTAGACAGTGTTGGGCCTCCAAGAGCAGAGGTTTGTAGAACAGCAGCAAGTTTCCCTTAAGTGGATCACCCAAGGTTTATCGAACTCAGGAAGGAAGAGGTCAAAGATATCCCTCTCATGCAACCCTGCAACCACAAAGCAAGAAGTCTCTTGTGTCCCCAACACACCTAATAGGTGCACTAGTTCGGCGAAGAGATAGTGAAATACAGGTGGTATAAATAAGTATGAGCAGTGGCAACGGCACCGGAAAAGTGATTTGCCCGGGACGGTAAACAAGCGAGTAGTAACGCAAGCAGTAGTAACGCGATAAAACAGATAAACAAGCAGCGATAGCGATATTTAGGAACAAGGCCTAGGGATTAGACTTTCACTAGTGGACACTCTTAACTTTGATCACATAACGAGAATAGATAGATGCATACTCTACACTCTTTTGTTGGATGATGAACACCATTGCGTAGGATTACACGAACCCTCAATGCCGGAGTTAACAAGCTCCACAATATTCAATGTTCATATTTAAATAACCTTAGAGTGCATGACAAATCAACACAACTAAATCAAGTACTAACATAGCATGCACACTGTCACCTTCACACTATGTAGGAGGAATAGATCACATCAATACCATCATAGCAATAGTTAACTTCATAATCTACAAGAGATCATAATCATAGCCTACGCCAAGTACTAACACGGATGCACACACTTGTCACCATTACACCGTGCGGGAGGAATAAACTACTTTAATAACATCACTAGAGTAGCACATAGATAAATTGTGATACAAAACACATTGCAATCATAAAGAGATATAAATAAGCACTTCACTATGCCATTCATAACGGTGAATAAGTATTCTATGAAATATAGCCTAAGAGACCCACACGGTGCACACACTCGTCACCTTTACACACGTGGGACAAGGAGTCTCCGGAGATCACATAAGTAAAACCCACTTAACTAGCACAATGACATCTAGATTACAAGCATCATCATATGAATCTCAATCATGTAAGGCAGCTCATGAGATTATTGTATTGAAGCACATAGGAGAGAGATTAACCACATAGCTACCGGTACATGCCACGAGCCTCGATGGAGAACTACTCCCTCCTCATGGGAGACGGCAGCGTTGATGGAGATGGCGGTGGTGTCGATGGAGGAGCCTTCCGGGGCACTTCCCGTCCGGCGGCGTGCCGGAACAGAGACTCCTGTCCCCCAGATCTTGGCTTCGCGATGACGGCGGCTCTGGAAGGTTTCTCGTACCGTGGCTTTTTCGTATCGAAGTTTTAGGTCAGGGACCTTTTTATAGGCGAAGAGGCGGAGTCGGAGGGTCAACGAGGCGGTGTCACCATAAGGCGGCGCGGCTAGGGCCTGGGCCGCGCCGGCCTATCATCTGGGGGGCCTGTGTCCCCTCTCTGGCCTCTCTCGGGTGTTCTGGATGCTTCCGGGGATTCTAAGATGTTGGGCGTTGATTTCGTCCGATTCCGAGAATATTTCCTTACTAGGATTTCTGAAACCAAAAACAGCAGAAAACGAGAGCCGGCCCTTCGGCATCTCGTCAATAGGTTAGTTCCGGAAAACGCATAAATATGACATAAAGTATGCATAAAACATGTAGATATCATCAATAATGTGGCATGGAACATAAGAAATTATCGATACGTCGGAGACGTATCAGCATGCTATCATAATCTTGATCATACTATTGTAAAGCATATGAGATGAATGCAGCGATTCGAAGCAATGGTGAAGATAATGAGTAAACAAATGAATCATATAGCAAAGACTTTTCATGAATAATACTTTCAAGACAAGCATCAATAAGACTTGCATAAGAGTTACTCATAAAGCAATAAATTCAAAGTAAAGGCATTGAAGCAACACAAAGGAAGATATAAGTTTCAGCGGTTGCTTTCAACTTCAACATATATATCTCATGGATAATTGTCAACACAAAGTAATATAACAAGTGCAATAAGTAAACATGTAAGAATCAATGCACACAGTTGACACAAGTGTTTGCTTCTAAGATAGAAAGAATGGGTAAACTGACTCAACAATAAAGTAAAAGAATGGCCCGTCGCAGAGGGAAGCATGGATTACTATATTTGTGCTAGAGCTTTTCATTTTGAAAACAAGAAACAATTTTGTCAACGGTAGTAATAAAGCATATGTGTTATGTATAAGATATCCTATAAGTTGCAAGCCTCATGCATAGTATACCAATAGTGCTCGCACCTTGTCCTAATTAGCTTGGATTAACATGGATTATCATTGCATAGCATATGTTTCAACCAAGTGTCACAAAGGGGTACCTCTATGCCGCCTGTACAAAGGTCTAACGAGAAAGCTCGCATTGGATTTCTCGCTTTTGATTATTCTCAACATAGACATCCATACCGGGACAACATAGACAACAGATAATGGACTCCTTTTTAATGCATAAGCATTCAACTATACTCATAAGAGATTGATGATTAATTGTCCAAACTGAAACTTCCACCATGAATCATGGCTTTAGTTAGCGGCCCAATGTTCTTCTCTAACAGTATGCATACTCAAACCATTTGATCATGAAAATCTCCCTTACTTCAGACAAGACGAACATGCATAGCAACTCACATGATATTCAATAAAGGTAAAAGTTGATGGCGTCCCCAAAAACATGGTTACCGCTCAACAAGCAACTTATTAAGAAATAAGACACATAAGTACATATTCTTCACCACAATAGTTTTTAAGGCTATTTTCCCATGAGCTATGTATTGTAAAGGCAAATAATAGAATTTTTAAAGGTAGCACTCAAGTAATGTACTTTGGAATGGCGAGAGAAATACCATGTGGTAGGTAGGTATGGTGGACACAAATGGCATGGTTATTGGCTCAAGGATTTTGATGCACGAGAAGAATTCCTCTCAATACAAGGCTAGGCTAGCAAGGTTGTTTGAAGCAAACTCAAGTATAAGAGGTGCAGCAAAGCTCACATATAAACATATTGTAACTATTATAAAACTTTATATTGTCTCCTTGTTGTTCAAACACCTCAACCAGAAAATATGTAGACTCTAGAGATCAATCATGCAAACCAAATTTTAACAAGCTCTATGTAGTTCTTCATTAATTGGTGCAAGGTACATGATGCAAGAGCTTAAACATGATCTATATGAGCACAACAATTGCCAAGTATCAAATTATTCAAGACATTATACCATTTACCACATGCGGCATTTTCCGTTTCCAACCATATAACAATGAATGAAGTAGTTCAACTTTCGCAATGAACATTAAAGATAAAGTTAAGAACATATGTGTTCATACGAAACAGCGGAGCATGTCTCTCTCCCAAACAAAGAATGCTAGGATCCGATTTTATTCAAACAAAAACAAAAACAAAAACAAACAGGACGCTCCAAGTAAAGCACATAAGATGTGACGGAATAAAAATATAGTTTCACTAGAGGTGACCTGATAAGTTGTCGATGAAGAAGGGATGCCTTGGGCATCCCCAAGCTTAGATGCTTGGGTCTTCTTAAAATATGCGAGGGATGAACCACGGGGGCATCCCCAAGCTTTGAATTTTCACTCTTCTTGATCATATTGTATCATCCTCCTCTCTTGACCCTTGAAAACTTCCTCCACACCAAACTCAAAACAAACTCATTAGAGGGTCGGTGCATAATTCATATATTCAGAGGTGACATAATCATTCTTAACACTTCGGACATTGCACAAAGCTACTGAAAGTTAATGGAACAAAGAAATCCATCAAACATAGCAAAACGAGGCAATGCGAAATAAAAGGCAGAATCTGTCAAAAACAGAACGGTCCAGTAAAGACGAATTTTTAAGAGGCACCGAGACTTGCTCAGATGAAAATGCCCAAATTGAATGAAAGTTGCGTACATATACGGGGATCACGCACGTAAATTGGCAGATTTTTATAAATTTTCTACAGAGACTACTGCTCAAATTCGTGACGGCAAGAAATCTGTTCCTGCGGAGTAATCCAAATCTAGTATTGTCTTTACTATCAAAGACTTTACTTGGCACAACAATGCAATAAAATAAAGATAAGGAGAGGTTGCTACAGTAATAACAACTTCCAAGACTCAAATATAAAACAAAAGTGCAGAAGTAAAATAATGGGTTGTCTCCCATAAGCGCTTTTCTTTAACGCCTTTCAACTAGGCGCAGAAAGTGTGTATCAAGTATTATCAAGAGACGAAGCATCAACATCATAATTTGTTCTAATAATAGAATCATAAGGTAACTTCATTCTCTTTCTAGGAAAGTGTTCCATACCTTTCTTAAGAGGAAATTGATATTTAATATTACCTTCCTTCATATCAATAGTAGCACCAACAGTTCGAAGAAAAGGTCTTCCCAATATAATGGGACAAGATGCATAGCATTCAATATCCAAGACAACAAAATCAACGGGGACAAGGTTATTGTTAACCATAATACGAACATTATCAATCCTCCCCAAAGGTTTCTTTATAGCATTATCAGCGAGATTAACATCCAAATAACAATTTTTCAATGGTTGCAAGTCAAGCATATCATAGATTATCTTAGGCATAACAGAAATACTTGCACCAAGATCACATAAAGCATTACAATCAAAATCACTGACCCTCATCTTAATGATGGGCTCCCAGCCATCTTCCAACTTCCTAGGAATAGAGGTTTCAAGTTTTAGTTTCTCTTCTCTAGCTTTTATGAGAGCATTTGTAATATGTTTTGTAAAGGCCAAATTTATAGCACTAGCATTGGGACTTTTAGCAAGTTTTTGTAAGAACTTTATAACTTCAGAGATGTGACAATCATCAAAGTCTAAACCATTATGATCTACAGCAGTGGGATCATTGTCCCCAACATTTTGAAATTTTTTAGCAGTTTTATCACAAGCAGTTTTAGCAGTTTCAGGCAATTTTGCACGCTTTGCACTAGGAGTAGAAACATTGCCAACACAAATTATTTTACCATTGATAGTAGAGGGTGCAGCAACATGTGAATCATTAACATTACTAGTGGTGGTAATAGTCCAAACTTTAGCTACATTATTCTCTTTAGCTAGTTTCTCGTTTTCTTCTCTTTCCCACCTAGCATGCAATTCAGCCATCAATCTAATATTCTCATTAATTCGAACTTGGATGGCATTTGCTGTAGTAACAATTTTATTATCGATATCCTTATTAGGCATAACTTTCAATTTTAAAAGATCAACATCAGAGGCAAGTCTATCAACCTTAGAAGCAAGAATATCAATTTTATCAAGCTTTTCCTCAACAGATTTGTTAAAAGCAGTTTGTGTACTAATAAATTCTTTAAGCATGGCTTCAAGACCAGGAGGTACATTCCTATTATTGTTGTAAGAATTCCCATAAGAATTCCCATAACCATTACCATTAGCAGAAGGATATGGCCTATAGTTGTTACCAGAATTATTCCTATAAGCATTGTTGTTGAAATTATTACTTTTAATGAAATTCACATCAACATGTTCTTCTTGGGCAACCAATGAAGCTAAAGGAACATTATTAGGATCAACATTAGATCTAACATTCACAAGCATAGACATAATAGCATCAATCTTATCACTCAAGGAGGAGGTTTCTTCAACAGAATTTACCTTCTTACCTTGTGGAGCTCTTTCCGTGTGCCATTCAGAGTAATTTATCATCATATCATCAAGAAGCTTTGTTGCCGCACCCAAAGTAATGGACATAAAGGTACCTCCAGCAGCTGAATCCAATAGGTTCCGCGAAGAAAAATTCAATCCTGCATAAAAGGTTTGGATGATCATCCAAGTAGTTAGTCCATGGGTAGGGCAATTCTTTACCAAAGATTTCATTCTCTCCCATGCTTGAGCAATATGTTCATTATCTAATTTCTTAAAATTCATTATGCTACTTCTCAAAGATATAATTTTAGTGGGAGGATAATATCTACCAATAAAAGCATCCTTACATTTAGTCCATGAATCAATACTATTTCTAGGCAGAGATAGCAACCAATCTTTAGCTCTTCCTCTTAAAGAGAAAGGAAACAATTTTAATTTTATAATGTCACCATCTACATCCTTATACTTTTGCATTTCACATAGTTCAACAAAATTATTAAGATGGGCAGTGATGGCGTGTATTTCACACGTTCGTTGGGCAACCCCAAGAGGAAGGTATGATGCGCACAGCAGCAAGTTTTCCCTCAGAAAGAAACCAAGGTTTATCGAACCAGGAGGAGCCAAGAAGCACGTTGAAGGTTGATGGCGGCGGGATGTAGTGCGGCGCAACACCGGAGATTCCGGCGCCAACGTGGAACCTGCACAACACAACCAAAGTACTTTGCCCCAACGAAACAGTGAGGTTGTCAATCTCACCGGCTTGCTGTAACAAAGGATTAACCGTATTGTGTGGAAGATGATTGTTTGCGAGAGAAAAAGTAAAAACAAGTATTGCGGCAGATTTGTATTTCAGTATTAAAGAATGGACCGGGGTCCACAGTTCACTAGAGGTGTCTCTCCCATAAGATAAAAGCATGTTGGGTGAACAAATTACGGTCGGGCAATTGACAAATAGAGAGGGCATAACAATGCACATACATGACATGATAAGTATAGTGAGATTTAATTGGGCATTACGACAAAGTACATAGACCGCCATCCAACTGCATCTATGCCTAAAAAGTCCACCTTCGAGGTTATCATCCGAACCCCTCCGGTATTAAGTTGCAAAGCAACGGACAATTGCATTAAGTATGGTGCGTAATGTAATCAACAACTACATCCTCGGACATAGCGCCAATGTTTTATCCCTAGTGGCAACGAGCACAACACAACCTTAGGGGTTTACGTCACTCCCCCAGGTGTCAATGCAGGCATGAACCACTATCGAGCATAAGTACTCCCTCTTGGAGTTAAAAGTAAAAACTTGGCCAGAGCCTCTACTAGAAACGGAGAGCATGCAAGATCATAAACAACACATGTATAATAACTTGATAATTAACATGACATGGTATTCTCTATCCATCGGATCCCGACAAACACAACATATAGAATTACGGATAGATGATCTTGATCATGTTAGGCAGCTCACAAGATCCAACAATGAAGCACAATGAGGAGAAGACAACCATCTAGCTACTGCTATGGACCCATAGTCCAGGGGTGAACTACTCACTCATCACTCCGGAGGCGACCATGGCGGTGTAGAGTCCTCCGGGAGATGAATCCCCTCTCCGGCAGGGTGCCGGAGGAGATCTCCAGAATCCCCCGAGATGGGATCGGCGGCGACGGCGTCTCAGTAAGGTTTTCCGTATCGTGGTTTTTCGCCTCAGGGGTTTCGCGACGGAGGCTTTAAGTAGGCGGAAGGGCGAGTCGGGGGCTAACGAGGGGCCCACACTATAGGTCGGCGCGGCCGGGGCTTGGGCCGCGCCGCCCTAGCTTGGCCACCTCGTGGCCCCACTTCGTGTGTTCTTCGGTCTTCGGAAGCTCCGTGGAAAAATAGGGCCACGGGTCTTCGTTTCGTCCAATTCCGAGAATATTTCGTTACTAGGATTTCGAAACCAAAAACAGCGAGAAAACAGGAAGCGGCACTTCGGCATCTTGTTAATAGGTTAGTTCCGAGAAAATGCACTAATATGACATAAAGTGTGCATAAAACATGTAGGTATCATCAATAATATGGCATAGAACATAAGAAATTATCGATACGTCGGAGACGTATCAAGCATCCCCAAGCTTAGTTACTGCTCGTCCCGAAGCGAGTAAAACGATAACAAAGATAATTTCTGAAGTGATATGCCATCATAACCTTGATCATACTATTTGTAAACATATGTAGTGGATGCGAGCGATCAAAACAATGGTAATGACATGAGAAAACAAGTGAATCATATAGCAAAGACTTTTCATGAATAGTACTTCAAGACAAGTATTAATAAGTCTTGCATAAGATTTAACTCATAAAGCAATAAATCAAAGTAAAGGTATTGAAACAACACAAAGGAAGATTAAGTTTCAGCGGTTGCTTTCAACTTGTAACATGTATATCTCATGGATAATTGTCAACATAGAGTAATATAACAAGTACAATATGCAAGTATGTAGGAATCAATGCACGGTTCACACAAGTGTTTGCTTCTTGAGGTGGAGAGAAATAGGTGAACTGACTCAACATAAAAGTAAAGAGAATGGTCCTTCAAAGAGGAAAGCATCGATTGCTATATTTGTGCTAGAGCTTTTATTTTGAAAACATGAAACAATTTTGTCAACGGTAGTAATGAAGCATATGAGTTATGAAAGTTATATCTTACAAGTTGCAAGTCTCATGCATAGTATACTAATAGTGCCCGCACCTTGCCTAATTAACTTGGACTACCGGATCTTGCAATGCACATGTTTTGACCAAGTGTCACAATGGGGTACCTCCATGTCGCCTGTACAAAGGTCTAAGGAGAAAGCTCGCATTTTGGATTTCTCGCTTTTGATTATTCTCAACTTAGACATCCATACCGGGACAACATGGACAACAGATAATGGACTCCTCTTTAATGCATAAGCATGTGGCAACAATTATTATTCTCATATGAGATTGAGGATATATGTCCAAACTGAAACTTCCACCATGAATCATGGCTTTAGTTAGCGGCCCAAAGTTCTTCTCTAACAACATGCATGCTCCAACCATGAAGGTGGTAGATCTCTCTTGCTTGAGACAAGACGGACATGCATAGCAACTCACATGATATCCAACAAAGAATAGTTGATGGCGTCCCCGAAACATGGTTATCGCTCAACAAGCAACTTAATAAGAGATAAAGTGCATAAGTACATATTCAATACCACAATAGTTTTTAAGCTATTTGTCCCATGAGCTATATATTGCAAAGGTGAATGATGGAATTTTAAAGGTAGCACTCAAGCAATTTACTTTGGAATGGCGGATAAATACCATGTAGTAGGTAGGTATGGTGGACACAAATGGCATAGTGGTTGGCTCAAGGATTTTGGATGCATGAGAAGTATTCCCTCTCGATACAAGGTTTAGGCTAGAAAAGTTATTTGAAACAAACACAAGGATGAACGGTACAGCAAAACTCACATAAAAGACATATGGTAAACATTATAAGACTCCATACCGTCTTCCTTGTTGTTCAAAACTCAATACTAGATGTTATCTAGACTCTAAAGAAACCAAATATGCAAACCAAATTAGCAAGCTCTAAGTGTTTCTTCATTAATGGGTGCAAAGTATATGATGCAAGAGCTTAAACATGAGCACAACAATTGCCAAGTATCAAATTATCCAAGACATTTTAGAGTTACTACATGTATCATTTTCCAATTCCAACCATATAACAATTTAACGAAGAAGAACTTCGCCATGAATACTATGAGTAGAGCCTAAGGACATATTTGTCCATATGCAACAACGGAGCGTGTCTCTCTCCCATAAAGTGAATGCTAGGATCCATTTTATTCAAACAAAACAAAAAACAAAAACAAACCGACGCTCCAAGCAAAGTACATAAGATGTGGCCGAATAAAAATATAGTTTCCGGGGAGGAACCTGATAATGTTGTCGATGAAGAAGGGGATGCCTTGGGCATCCCCAAGCTTAGACGCTTGAGTCTTCTTAATATATGCAGGGGTGAACCACCGGGGCATCCCCAAGCTTAGAGCTTTCACTCTCCTTGATCATATTGCATCATAATCCTCTCTTGATCCTTGAAAACTTCCTCCACACCAAACTCGAAACAACTCATTAGAGGGTTAGTGCATAATAAAAATTCACATGTTCAGAGGTGACACAATCATTCTTAACACTTCTGGACATTGCATAAAGCTACTTGGACATTAGTGGATCAAAGAAATTCATCCAACATAGCAAAAGAGGCAATGCGAAATAAAAGACAGAATCTGTCAAAACAGAACGAGTCCGTAAAGATGGATTTTATTAGGCCACCAGACTTGCTCAAACGAAAATGCTCAAATTGAATGAAAGTTGCGTACATATCTGAGGATCATGCTCGTAAATTGGCGTAATTTTCTGAGCTACCTACAGGGAGATAGACCCAGATTCGTGACAGCAAAGAAATCTGGAACTGCGCAGTAATCCAAATCTAGTACTTACTTTTCTATCAAAGACTTTACTTGGCACAGCAAAACATAAAACTTCATTCTCTTTCTAGGGAAGTGTTCCATACCTTTCTTGAGAGGAAATTGATATTTAATATTACCTTCCTTCATATCAATAGTAGCACCAACGGTTCGAAGAAAAGGTCTTCCCAATATAATGGGGCAAGATGCATTGCATTCAATATCCAAGACAACAAAATCAACGGGGACAAGGTTATTGTTAACCATAATATGAACATTATCAACTTTCCCCAAAGGTTTCTTTTTAGCATTATCAGCGAGATTAACATCCAAATAACAATTCTTCAATGGTGGCAAGTCAAGCATATCATAGACTTTTTTAGGCATAACAGAAATACTTGCACCAAGATCACATAAGGCATTACAATCAAAATCTTTGATTCTCATTTTAATGATGGGCTCCCAACCATCCTCTAGCTTTCTAGGAATAGAAGTTTCAAGTTTTAGTTTCTCTTCTCTAGCTTTTATGAGAGCATTTGTAATATGTTTTGTGAAAGCCAAATTTATAGCACTAGCATTGGGACTTTTAGCAAGTTTTTGCAAGAACTTTATAACTTCAGAGATGTGGCAATCATCAAAATCTAAATCATTACAATCTAAAGCAATGGGATTATCATCCCCAAGGTTGGAAAAAATTTCAGCAGTTTTATCACAAGCGGTTTCGACGGTTTTAGCGGTTTCGGAGTAATTTTGCGCGTTTTGCACTAGGAGTAGAAGCATTGCCAACACCAATTATTTTATCATGGATAGTAGGAGGTGCAGCAACATATGAATCATTAACATTGCTAGTGGTGGTAATAGTCCAAACTTTAGCTACATTTTCTTTTTTAGCTAGTTTTTCATTTTCTTCTCTATCCCACCTAGCACGCTGAGTTCAGCCATTAATCTTATATTCTCATTAATTCTAACTTGGATGGCATTTGCTGTAGTAACAATTTTATTTTCAATATCCATATTAGGCATAACTTTCGATTTCAAAAGATCAACATCGGAGGCAAGACTATCAACTCTAGAAACAAGAATATCAATTTTATTGAGCTTTTCCTCAACAGATTTGTTAAAGGCAGTTTGTGTACTAATAAATTCTTTAAGCATGGCTTCAAGTCCAGGGGGTGTATTCCTATTATTGTTGTAAGAATTCCCATAAGAATTAGCATAACCGTTACCATTATTATAAGGATATGGCCTATAGTTATTACTAGAATTGTTCAGATAAGCATTGTTGTTGAAATTATTATTTTTAATGAAGTTTACATCAACATGTTCTTCTTGGGCAACCAATGAAGCTAATGGAACATTATTAGGATCAACATTAGTCCTATCATTCGCAAGCATAGACATAATAGCATCAACTTTATCATTCAAGGAAGAGGATTCTTCAACGGAATTTACCTTCTTACCTTGTGGAGCTCTTTCCGTGTGCCATTCGGAGTAATTAACCATCATATTATCAAGGAGCTTTGTTGCTTCACCAAGAGTGATGGACATAAAGGTACCTCCAGCAGCTGAATCCAATAAATTCCGCGAAGAAAAATTTAGTCCTGCATAGAAGGTTTGGATGATCATCCAAGTAGTCGAGTCCATGGGTTGGGCAATTTTTAACCGAGAGATTTCATTCTTTCCCAAGCTTGAGCAACATGTTCATTATCCAATTGTTTAAAATTCATTATGCTACTCCTCAAAGATATAATTTTAGCAGGGGGATAATATCTACCAATAAAAGCATCCTTGCATTTAGTCCATGAATCAATACTATTCTTAGGCGAGAGATAGCAACCAATCTTTAGCTCTTCCTCTTAATGAGAAAGGAAACAATTTTAATTTTATAATGTCACCATCTACATCTTTATACTTTTGCATTTCACATAGTTCAACAAAATTATTGAGATGGGCAGCGAGCATCATCGGAACTAACACCGAGAAAATTGCTCTCTCATGACAAGATTAAGTAAAGCGAGGTTTAATTTCAAAGAATTCCGCTGTAGTAGCAGGTGGAGCAATAGGTGTGCATAAGAAATCATTATTATTTGTGCTAGTGAAGTCACACAACTTAGTATTTTCAGGGTTGGCCATTTTAGCAATAGTAAATAAAGCAAACTAGATAAAGTAAATGCAAGTAAACTAATTTTTTTGTGTTTTCGATATAGCAAAAAAGACAGTAAATAAAGTAAAACTAGCAACTAATTTTTGTGTGTTTTGATATAAGTGCAGCAAACAAAATAGTAAATAAAATAAAGCAAGACAAAAACAAAGTAAAGAGATTGAGAAGTGGAGACTCCCCTTGCGAGCGTGTCTTGATCTCCCGGCAACGGCGCCGGAAAAAGAGCTTGATGGCGTGTATTTCACACGTTCGTTGGGCAACCCCAAGAGGAAGGTATGATGCGCACAGCGAGCAAGTTTTCCCTCGAGAAAGAAACCAAGGTTTATCGAACCGGGAGGAGCCAAGAAGCACGTTGAAGGTTGATGGCGGCGGGATGTAGTGCGGCGCAACACCAGAGATTCCGGCGCCAACGTGGAACCTGCACAACACAACCAAAGTACTTTGCCCCAACGAAACAGTGAGGTTGTCAATCTCACCGGCTTGCTGTAACGAAGGATTAACCGTATTGTGTGGAAGATGATTGTTTGCAGAGAAAATAGTAAAAACAAGTATTGCAGCAGAGTTGTATTTCAGTATTAAAGAATGGACCGGGGTCCACAGTTCACTAGAGGTGTCTCTCCCATAAGATAAAAGCATGTTGGGTGAACAAATTACAGTCGGGCAATTGACAAATAGAGAGGGCATAACAATGCACATACATGACATGATAAGTATAGTGAGATTTAATTGGGCATTACGACAAAGTACATAGACCGCCATCCAACCGCATCTATGCCTAAAAAGTCCACCTTCGGGTTATCATCCGAACCCCCTCCGAGTATTAAGTTGCAAAGCAACGGACAATTGCATTAAGTATGGTGCGTAATGTAATCAACAACTACATCCTCGGACATAGCGCCAATGTTTTATCCCTAGTGGCAACGAGCACAACACAACCTTAGGGGTTTCGTCACTCCCCAGGTGTCAATGCAGGCATGAACCCACTATCGAGCATAAGTACTCCCTCTTGGAGTTAAAAGTAAAAACTTGGCCGAGCCTCTACTAGAAACGGAGAGCATGCAAGATCATAAACAACACATGTATAATAACTTGATAATTAACATGACATGGTATTCTCTATCCATCGGATCCCGACAAACACAACATATAGAATTACGAGATAGATGATCTTGATCATGTTAGGCAGCTCACAAGATCCAACAATGAAGCACAATGAGGAGAAGACAACCATCTAGCTACTGCTATGGACCCATAGTCCAGGGGTGAACTACTCACTCATCACTCCGGAGGCGACCATGGTGGTGTAGAGTCCTCCGGGAGATGAATTCCCTCTTCGGCAGGGTGCCGGAGGAGATCTCCAGAATCCCCCGAGATGGGATCGGCGGCGACGAGCGTCTCGGTAAGGTTTTCCGTATCGTGGTTTTTCGCCTCGGGGGTTTCACGACGGAGGCTTTAAGTAGGCGGAAGGGCGAGTCGGGGGCTAACGAGGGGCCCACACTATAGGTCGGCGCGGCCGGGGCTTGGGCCGCGCCGCCCTATAGCTTGGCCACCTCGTGGCCCCACTTCGTGTGTTCTTCGGTCTTCCGGAAGCTCCGTGGAAAAATAGGGCCACGGGTCTTCGTTTCGTCCAATTCCGAGAATATTTCGTTACTAGGATTTCGAAACCAAAAACAGCAGAAAACGGAGACCGGCACTTCGGCATCTTGTTAATAGGTTAGTTCCAGAAAATGCACTAATATGACATAAAGTGTGCATAAAACATGTAGGTATCATCAATAATATGGCATAGAACATAAGAAATTATCGATACGTCGGAGACGTATCAGTGCAGCAGCATCATCAGAACTAATACCAGAAAATTGCTCTCTCATAACAAGATTCAGTAAAGCAGGTTTAATTTCAAAGAATTCTGCTGTAGTAGCAGGTGGAGCAATAGGTGTGCATAGGAAATCATTATTATTTGTGCTAGTGAAGTCACACAACTTAGTATTCTCAACAGTACCCATTTTAGCAGTAGTAAATAAGGTAAACTAAATAAAGTAAATGCGAGTAACTAATTTTTTTGTGTTTTCAATATAGAGAACAAGATAGTAAATAAAGTAAAACTAGCAACTAATTTTTTTGTGTTTTTGATATAAGAGCAAACAAAGCAGTAAATAAAATAAAGTAAAGTAAGACAAAAACAAAGTAAAGAGATTGGATGTGGGAGACTCCCCTTGCAGCGTGTCTTGATCTCCCCGGCAACGGCGCCAGAAAAAGAGCTTGATGCGTGCAGTTAACTCACGTCCGTTGGGAACCCCAAGAGGAAGGTGTGATGCGTACAGTAGCAAGTTTTTTCTCAGAAAGAAACCAAGGTTTATCGAACCAGTAGGAGCCAAGAAGCACGTTGAAGGTTGATGGCGGCGGAGTGTAGTGCGGCGCAACACCAGGGATTCCGGCGCCAACGTGGAACCTGCACAACACAATCAAAGTACTTTGCTCCAACGTAACAGTGAGGTTGTCAATCTCACCGGCTTGCTGTAAACAAAGTATTAGATGTATAGTGTGGATGATAATGATTGTTTGCGAAGAACAGTAAAGAACAATTGCAGTAGATTGTATTTCAGATGTAAAGAATAGGACCGGGGTCCACAGTTCACTAGTGGTGTCTCTCCCATAAGATAAACATGTGTTGGGTGAACAAATTACAGTTGGGCAATTGACAAATAAAGAAGGCATAACAATGCACATACATATATCATGATGAGTACTATGAGATTTAATCAGGGCATTACGACAAAGTACATAGACCGCTATCCGGCATGCATCTATGCCTAAAAAGTCCACCTTCGAGTTATCATCCGAACCCACTCCGGTATTAAGTTGCAAACAACGGACAATTGCATTAAGTATGGTGCGTAATGTAATCAACACAAATATCCTTAGACAAAGCATCGATGTTTTATCCCTAGTGGCAATAGCACATCCACAATCTTAGAACTTTCCGTCCATCGTCCCAGATTTAATGGAGGCATGAACCCACTATCGAGCATAAATACTCCCTCTTGGAGTCACAAGTATCAACTTGGTCGAGCCTCTACTAGCAACGAGAGAGCATGCAAGAATATAAATAACATATATGATAGATTGATAATCAACTTGACATAGTATTCAATATTCATCGGATCCCAACAAACACAACATGTAGCATTACAAATAGATGATCTTGATCATGATAGGCAGCTCACAAGATCTAACATGATAGCACAATGAGGAGAAGACAACCATCTAGCTACTGCTATGGACCCATAGTCCGAGGGGTGGACTACTCACACATCGATCCAAAGGCGATCATGGCGATGAAGAGACCTCCGGGAGATGATTCCCCTCTCCGGCGGGGTGCCGGAGGCGATCTCCCGAATCCCCGAGATGGGATTGGCGGCGGCGGCGTCTCGGAAGGTTTTCCGTATCGTGGCTCTCGGTGCGGGGGTTTCGCGACGAAAACTTTAAGTAGGCGGAAGGGCAGGTCAAGGGGCGTCACGAGGGGCCCACACAGTAGGCCGGCGCGGCCAGGGCTTGGGCCGCGCCGCCCTAGTGTGTCGCCACCTCGTGGCCCCACTTCGCTTCCCCTTCGGACTTCTGGAAGCTTCGTGGAAAAATAGGACCCTGGGCGTTGATTTCGTCCAATTCCGAGAATATTTCCTTACTAGGATTTCGAAACCAAAAACAGCGAAAAACGACAAGCGGCTCTTCGCCATCTCGTCAATAGGTTAGTGCCGAAAAATGCATAATAATGACATATAATGTGTATAAAACATGTGAGTATCATCAATAAAGTAGCATGGAACATAAGAAATTATAGATATGTTTGAGACGTATCACACCACTAGTCTCCCTTCGGTTGATGTGTTTGGTTCATTGCCGCCAACAGATCCTTCTTGACAACATGTCAATAGTTCTTGAAAAGTTTCTAGCGAACCCATTAGGCCTTGGTGCCTTCTCTCCATGCATTCCATGAACTATTGTATTCAACTCAGCCATGGAGAATGAACCATCCAGATGCTCAGATCAAGCGAAGGCATTCCCGAAGTTGCCCAATTAAGATCATCTCTGATGCAAGACAAGTCCCCACCAGCTTAATTACTATAGTGGTTCAACAGGATATCAGCCGTTTTATTATGATAACAAACAATCCCATCAGGCCCATGCAAGTTGGGAATGTGGTTCTCCCAACAACAACCATTTGCCCTAAGATTAAAGAATTTTGTATTGGCGTCTCTCTCTATTAACCAGGTAATTATGCCTCTATCTCCATCTCACTTTGTCAATGGCAGCAATACCTACCAGTTTACTTTAACAAGACTCTCAACTCCCTTTCTTCTAGAGTCAGAACTCTGATTTCTTGAGCGACATCCAGATTAAAGATGACATCATTTGTCAAAGATGTGACAACTCTAGCCCAACTGATTTTTCTCTTGCTCCACTTCTTCAAGCCTTGGTGATGCGGAGAGCCTGATATGCAAAGCCCTGATTGCATCATTATATCTGATTGACTTTTCCCAAGCTTATTGCACAACTCGGCGATGCATCTTACTTACCAAAAGCGGGAGTGGTCATAAACAGTAGATGAAGCCGGGGCGAGCTGGAAGTGGGGAAAGAAAAGATCCCACTCCTTTGGTACAAACACCATGTCAATACAAGTTAAGCGTGGTGTTCTAACACTCATTCGACCATGTGAATCGTCTTCCAATGTGAGGATCATCAATAACCTCCAAATCCTGAATGAGAGTACAACACTACCGACCTCTGATTTATGTTGGCATTGCATTTATCTACAGTTTGGCAAATGAGATTGAAATCTCCCAACACCATCCACTTGTTTTGCACATTGGCTCTGACTTCTCTTAAATCTTGCATTAATTTATTTTCCAGATCATCCTCATGTGGTCCATACACTCTAGTAATTGATCAAGAGGTTACCAGATCGATGCACAACATTACAGGTGACAAAAACCCTGATAGCAACAGTCGAAGGCTCATGCAAAATCTGAAAATCTGCAATGTAGCAAGAAGAACTCCCCCTCTTGTCCCTTCAACCGGCAAGAAAATAAAATTGTCACCAAATCTTGGACCTAACAATTCAACAACCAACTCTTTAGTCATGACTGTAATTTTTGTTTCTTGGAGGCAAACCACATTACATGCTTTGTCAGCAAATTAAAGCTAGAGACCACGCCGCTTAGCCCCTCTGACGTTCCAACCCATCACTGCAAGCTCCATAGATAAACTAGGATCCACACCATCTCCATAACACAACACATGCACTCTCACACACAACTAGCATAGGCCAACAAACCACATTGCGAGAAAGAGAAAACAAGGCGAACCTAAACATTGGAACAAGAGGGGAACACAGACAAAAGATACTGGCATGGTGGATCCTAAACCAAACCCATAGAATAGAGAGCAAACAAAATGTTGAACAAACTATCTATCCCTTTTTCAAGTAACCAATACCGTCTTTCGATTAGAATAATAGAGTTATGTTAGGGCATGTAAATAGTGTTGAATCCCTTGTATGTAAGGAGATGTTATAAGTGGTTTTGGGCCTCACTTTGGAGGTCTTGGGCACCTC
The DNA here is from genome assembly GCF_022539505.1 of Lolium rigidum. Classification (NCBI taxonomy): domain Eukaryota; kingdom Viridiplantae; phylum Streptophyta; class Magnoliopsida; order Poales; family Poaceae; genus Lolium; species Lolium rigidum. The sequence continues at coordinate 190,822,647 of NC_061511.1, read as the reverse complement.
CAAAATCCATTTTTTCATGGTTGGTAATTCAAAATATGATATGGACAACAAACCAACTACAACATAGAGGTTGACAACAATTTGGAAATTTCCTACTTTGCTACGCTAGACGGAGCATGACTCCCTTGAGCGTGACAACCATGCTTTAGAGCATGGCTCCGTTGGTGGTGACCCCATGCTTAAGAGCATATGACTCCCTTGGTGGCGACACCATGCTTGAGAGTATGGCTCCCTTGGTGATGACGCCATGCTTAAGAGTGGTGTGTTGCTTAAGAGCATATATCTGTTGGTTATTTCGTGAATTAATTTTAGAATAAGACTACTTTATGCTGACTTTTCGAGATTAGGTTACTTTTGTCGTTTTCATCTCAAGAACGTTGGCTTATAGTTTGCATCTAGACCACACCATCAGTGGTGAGGTACCAAGCCCAACATTTACCAACTCCCACATATATGAAGAAAACTAACAATCATAGTTGTGCAATGTCTCATTACTTGCAATGCACAAGTGACAAGTAGGCTATTGTGTCAAAACTTTGTGTTAGGCAACGTTCACTTCCACGAGTTTTCAATTTTCTTTTTGAATTAACCGGATATCGTTATGTTTTCTTATGATGTGATGGCAGAACTATTCGTTCTTTTTTTCTGTTTCAGCAGACAAATTGAAGATATAGTAAAATAGAGTTTAGTGAGTAGTGTCTTAAAATATTAAATTACACATAATTTTTTTTCATGCCATGATTTTTTTTCTTAAGTAGAAATCGATGATCATATAGTTTTTTTTGCGGGGTTTTTTTTTGCGGGGACATATAGTTGACATGCCGACAGCACCATATAAGGTGCAGGAGCAACTATGTTGCACATAATTCCATATAGACAAATTCTCTCGAACAGAAGTCACTGTATAACGCAGTGCTAAAATTTATGCTAAAAGTCAATTAATTTTTTAACGAAATTGGATGAAAAAGGGTATTTTTTTTCATGAAATTAGCCAAATTTCTTGATCTTCTAACGACAAAATGACGCCTACTGAGTGGTGAGTCTTCCGGATCTCTCCCCTCCCCAGATCCACCACCCGCCTCGCCGCCGGCCACCGCAATGGCCGCCCCAGCCACGCCGCGCCTCCTCCTCTCGCCGACCTCCAGGGACCTCCTCACCGGCAGCTCCTTCGCCTCGCCGCCTTCCCCCAGCTCCCCCGACCCCGCCTCCCCGCTCGACGCCTTCGCGTCCGACCCCGTCCTCTCCGCCTTCCTCTCCCCGTCCTTCTCCCCCTCCGACTTCTCCTCCGCCGCGCTCTCCTCCGGCCTCGCCGCCTCCCGCGCCGAGCAGCTGCAGGAGGCCATCCGCCTCCTCCGCCGCCACCTCCGCGCCGAGGTGCTCCGCCGCCACCCGCTGCTCCTCTCCCACCTCCTCTCCCTCCGCTCCGCCAACGCCTCCCTCTCAACCCTCCCCTCCAACCTCCGCCTCCTCTTCTCCCACCTCTCCCTGCTCTCCTCCCACCTCTCCGCGCCGCGCTCCCACCTCGCGCTCTCCTCCTCCTCCCTCTCCAGCCTGCTCGCCACCGCCGACCTCCTCCTCCACTCCCACCGCCTCGTCCGCCTCTCCACGCGCCTCCTCGCCTCCTCCCCCGCCCCCGACCTCGCGCGCCAGGCCGAGCTCCACCGCGAGATCCGCCTCCTCTACGACGAGAAGAACCTCTCCGGCATCAATGCCGTCGACGAGGAGATGCGGAAGGTTGACGCTGCCGCCTCCAAGCTCCGATCGGAGGCCAGCGCCGTCATCGACCGTGGCATCGCCGAGTCCAACCAGAACGACGTCTGGTGCGGCCTGCAGGTGTACTACAACCTCGGGGAGCTGAAGCCAGCAGTCGAGGGGCTCGTGGGGAAATGCAAGGCAGCAGGGGCCAAGAGCGTGACTGTGGCACTGGACATGAAGGCAATATCGATGGCTGGTGGCGGAGGTGGCCCTGGAGGCGTGCAGAGAAGTGGCACGCCGCAGCTTGGTGGCAGCAAGAGGGCGGCGGATGCACTCTGGGAAAGGATGAGGCAGTGCATGGAGGACCTGCACAGGGCAGTCACCGCTGCATGGCAGCTGCAGACCGTGCTCACCAAGAAGCGTGTGCCCTTCACGCAAATGCTCTTCCTCGAGGAGGTTTGGCAGGTGAGGCATGGTCTTATAATAATGACTTTTGATTTGAAATGCCAATTTAGACTTGGGATGATGTATTATAGTTGATGCTAATGTTCACCATATTCTGTGTAGCATGAATTAGTTGGCAGTATGATCATCATGTGTAAATTATGAGATATACAGAAAGTCAAAGAGTTACAAAAATGAAAAGGTAGGCATAGAAAAAAGAAGAAGTATATATTCATGTCTCGATGGTTTTGCAATTTCTATGTTAATTAGAGTTTAGTTTTGTGGGTGGGGATTATACTGTAATCCGCATATCGAAACGTTGATGGAAACTGATGATACTATTATTGTGTAGTAGTTTCCACTACCACTAGAGCTAAGCCTAGTGTATCCTCGGATCAGATATAAAATGTCAGTTAAACCATCTATTCATGATGCCTGGCTTTGATATTTCACTGGTAAATGCATAGTATCTTCTGGCATCATCCTTAATCATGGCTCCCTGTACTTCAGAATATAAGTGGAATGTTCCATGTTATTATTTGCAATGAGGTTCTGAACTTTTCCATCTCATTGCTCTTAGCAATTTTTTAGACCTGCAATGATAGTTGGATCTATTTACTATGTTCCCCTTGTTTCCAAAGTATGGCGTTTACATGCACATCTTGAGTCTTGATACCGTTCTGCTCTGTCCTGATTAATTATTAATTCGATTAGCTTGAATCATTACTAAAAAAATTCCTTTTGCAGGAAGGTGAGCCTCTATTGACGGAGAGAGTATGGGATGCCATTGTTAAGGCCTTTGCAAGCCAGCTGAAATCGGTATTTACTGCATCAAGCTTTGTCAAGGAAGTATTTACTCTTGGATATCCGAGACTCTTCTCCATGATTGAGAACCTTCTTGAGAGGATTTCAAGAGATACCGATGTAAAGGGTACCCTTCCAGCACTTACTCTTGAGGGAAAAGATCACATGGTTGCAGCTATTGGGATATTCCAGAACGCATTTTTGGCTCTCAGTCAGAGTCGCCTTTCTGATTATATCAATAGCATATTTCCTATGTCAAACCGGGGAAGCATACCTTCAAAGGATCAAATATCAAGGTTAATATCTCGAATCCAAGAGGAAATTGAAGTTGTGAGAACTCACGGGCATTTACTGCTTCTTGTTCTACGTGAAATCGGGAAGATCTTGCTTCTTTTAGCACAAAGGGCTGAATATCAGGTACTCACTATGTTCTACGAAGTTATTTGTTACAACTTTCTGGATAGTTTCTGGTTTCTCAGTTTATCCATCAAAGTTTAGCAAGTGTTCCTCATGCTAGGTGGCGTTAATTTTAAGTTTCTGACAATGTGATTATAGCTTGTCTATGTTTGTTTTTTGCTATCGTCTTAACTGTTCCACATCATTGAATTTTCTCAAGCTTGACTAGGCCCCCCTGTAGAAGGTTTGAGCATTGAACTTCAGCTTTAAACATCCGTTGATCTTAATCTCTCCCAATTAGGTTGAAACATGTTATGTTGTGGTGTCTGTATGTCCAGAAGCAGAAAATCATTGTTCTCTAAGACGGTTATAGCTGCATCTGCTAGATCCTTGTCTTGAATGGGTTGATTGTTCACTCTTCTCACTTGAGTCCGAACCTAATCAATCACCTCCCATTCCAACCTTTATTAGTAGACACTGCTCCTGGTGTTCACTATTCAGTAAATTGGAGGTGCCTTTTATTCTTCTCATCTTGTGGACTTGAATACTCCTGCTTACACTAGTCGGAAAAATCAAGCATATACAGGTTTTAGTCAGATCTGTGATTGCTGGGGTCAGCTGAGTAAATTAGTCATCCCTGGGGTTATGGCAGGACTTGCGGCACCTGGTAGCATCCAGAAAAATAGTGCTTTTATGTTGGTTTTGTTAACTGAGTTTCTTGTTCTGTTACATGCATATTGAGTGTTGCAAGTAATAGAGGTAAATAGAGTACAGAAAACAAGAGAAATCATGAGAAAAATACTCTGCTGCATGTATCCTGTCTTCATGTGCATTCCTATTCAGTAGTTTCAGCTGTCTTACAATCTTTTCGTACAGAAAGGTTGGAGCATTATGCCTTCCCAGGGAAGTAAAAATGGCATGCATTATCTGAGCTTATAATTGCTGTGTCTTACATCTGTTGGTGCTGTCATATGACAGCCTTTAGTTTCAGTTTTTTCATCCTTTTCTAATTTATAAGTCTTACTGTGCTTGCTTGTATGTGTTCACATTCTTGTGCAGTGCACATCTAACATATGTTGATGTCTTGTCATTGCTTCTAGTATTGCATGCTTTTGCTGACACATTTTGCTTCAAATGTAGATCTCTACTGGTCCTGAAGCTCGTCAAGTTACTGGCACAGTGACTCCAGCTCAATTAAAAAACTTTGCTCTGTGTCTACACCTCCATGAGGTTCACACACGCATTTCAAGCATCTTGTCAACACTCCCAAATGTTGCTTCTGAAGTCCTTTCGCCATCTCTTGGGGTAATATACGGTGTCGCTTGTGATTCGGTAACCTCCCTATTCCAAGCAATGCTCGATCGTCTGGAGTCCTGCATCCTTCAAATGCACGAGCAAGACTTTGGAGCTCATGGAATGGATGGGGGGATGGATAACAATGCATCGGCTTACATGGAGGAGCTTCAGAAGTGTGCCATCCACTTCCGAAGCGAGTTCCTGTCAAAGCTTCTGCCATCGTCAGCCTCCCGTTCAGAGACCATATGTACCATAATGGTCAGAAGGATGGCCTCGAGGATCCTTATATTCTTCATAAGACATGCTTCTCTTGTTAGGCCACTCTCTGAAGCAGGGAAGTTGAGAATGGCTAGGGACATGGCCGAGTTGGAGCTGGCTGTTGGCCAGAATCTGTTTCCAGTGGAGCAGCTGGGTCCGCCATACCGGGCGTTGCGTGCATTCCGCCCTGTCCTATTCCTGGAGACATCTCAGCTTGAGAACTCTCCACTCCTTCAGGACTTGCCACCCAGTGTGATCCTGCACCACTTATATTCTCGAGGACCGGATGACCTACAATCGCCTTTACAGCGAAACAAGCTGACGCCCCTGCAGTACTCTCTGTGGCTTGATTCACAAGGCGAGGATCAGATCTGGAAGGGTGTGAAGGCAACCCTGGACGACTACGAGATGAAGGTCCGGTCTCGTGGAGACAAGGAGTTCAGTCCAGTGTACCCTCTCATGTGTCAGATTGGATCTGCATTGTCACAGGCCACACCCTGACATGTGTTCGATTCAGCAGCGCATCGTATAGTTGTATCACAATATCCTGTAGCCATTGATTGTGGAGAGATCGGCTGAGCCTCGGCATAGATTCTATACTCGTGAAATAGCATTTGTATTTCTTTTCACACACAAAATTGTTGGAAGTACAGACTGTGTTCCCCCGTATCTATTGTCATGTTCTGATATGTTTGATCATTGTACGTCACTGGACAACAACACCCTGAGACTCCGGAGAGTCTATATGTGAGCAGAACCTGCAACCACATCCAGCTTTACAGTTTTGAGAGAGAAATCCAGCTGTGTTTATGACATTGAAAGTTGTTCTTTTCCAAATTAAGCCAGAGCCCCGAGACTAAATTGTATTCCGTATTTATTTATTTCCTACGTTCTAGTGAACTTCTCCAAGCTGGCATACGGAATTTGATGATATACAGCTGTTCATTTTCCAAGTTTTCTTCCCAATTAAGCTGTCCAGAAACGTGATGAACAAACATTTTGTGCAATCTGTTACGACATGTTTTAAAAGTGGTATTTATGTGAAAAATTACCACTGTTGTCTCAAATGTGGTAGTAGCTTTATGTAATTTACTCCCTTTAACACATGGATTTAATGAAAAAATAAATAGAGAAAGGAAGGAGGGACTTGGAAGACACCTCCAAGCAAGGGATCGCCTTGACACTGGGGGAAACGAGGAGTGAGAAGCAGCACAATATGGGGCGGTGGTGGTCGCCGCCGGAGCCGCGGTCGGTGGAGCTGCTCCTGCTGGGCGTCGCCCTCGTCGCCGCCTCCTTCTACGCCGGCACCCTCTTCCAGTCCTCCGCCTCCCCCGCGGTCGTATTGCCCCCATCCGGCTCCCGGTCGCCCGATTCCTCCAATCCCCAAGGTACCAGTCTGCTCCCATTCACGCCCCCCTCTTTCCGATCCGCTGCTCGATCGCAATTACTAGTTCAGTTCTCTGCAATTAGCGCGGCGGCTTTAAGCTTCGTATTCAGGATCCCTCAGCTGCTCCTACGTTGCTAGTACATATGCCATGCTTGAGAAATTCATCCTCCGAAATTGCTGCACTTGTCCGCGACAAGATGCAAATTTAATGGGCCTTGGCATAGTTTCTTTCAGTTCATACGCAATACTTTATCAGTCTGCCCTTAACGGCTCATCCTGGTTCCAGATTTGCTGTATCTCTATTTCTCCGTGTTGCAATCACGCTGTAATGCACCATTTGCCGCATATATCCTGAGCTCCTAGTGTAACCGTTTCCATGCCAAAGAGGTTAAAACCTGTTTGATTTCCAGTGGCAGATGATGCAGAGTTCACAAACAGAGTTGCCGTTACTTATCGAACAACGCCGATCTCGGTTCCAGATCACGGGCTCGACGTGTGTCCTTTGGAGTACAACGAGTATGTCCCGTGTCACGATGCGGCCTATGTAAGCACCTTGAAGAACCTGGATAGATCTAGGCACGAGGATCTTGAACATATCTGCCCCCCGCGAGAGAAGCGCTTGTTCTGTTTGGTGCCGCCGCCGAATGACTACAAGGTACCGATAAGATGGCCAACGAGCCGGGACTATGTGTGGCGTAGCAATGTGAACCATTCACGCCTTTCTGAGGTGAAAGGGGGGCAGAATTGGGTGCATGAGAGTGGCAAGCTTTGGTGGTTTCCGGGAGGCGGTACTCACTTCAAGCATGGCGCATCAGAATACATAGAGAGGTAACTTTGAATTGCTTGCCTAGATCAAAAAAATTCATACTTAGGTGGCAGAATGCTTGTAATATCCTGTAGAGTAATAGTTCAGTGTGATGCCTAAATGCTAAGCATTATCAACTTCGATCTTATGTTTGTCATCTTTAGCAAATATCCTACTTGATGCATAAATACCAAATAGTAGCGGTTTCATGTTGCCATCCTCTTTTATCTTTGTAAGAAAGATTTTGCCATGAGGTAACTTTTGAGATGGATTAATGCAGGCTAGGAAATATGACGACAAATAGTACCGGTGATCTCAGCTCGGCAGGAGTAGTTCAAGTCTTAGATGTTGGATGTGGTGTTGCCAGCTTTTCTGCTTATCTTCTTGCCCTAGACATTCATACTATGTCATTTGCCCCGAAAGATGGCCATGAGAATCAAATCCAGTTTGCATTAGAACGTGGGATTGGCGCAATGATCTCCGTGTTAGCCACAAAGCAATTACCCTATCCTGGAAATTCATTTGAAATGGTACATTGCTCCCGATGTCGTGTTGACTGGCATGAAAATGGTGAGATTCACACTCTGTTAAATGTTTATGATGTGTTTAGTTGTATCTTATGTGGGAACAGCTAGTTAGTTATATATTCTGTTCTCATATGTGTGCAGTTTACTGTAACATGTCTTTCTTAAAGTTTATTTGGCATGCAAACATGTGCTCTTTCATTGTTTGTTTTAGATAAAAAAGGTCCCTTCTGATGATGATCTTTTGTTTATACATTTCTACTTTAGAACACATCATTCAAATAGTAACTCTTTCTTTTTCCAGATGGAATATTGCTCAAAGAGGTTGATCGTCTTTTGCGACCTAATGGATATTTTGTATACTCGGCTCCACCAGCTTATAGAAAAGACAAAGATTTCCCTATTATCTGGGAGAAGCTAATTAATATCACCACCGCTATGTGTTGGAAGCTTATTGCTAAGCATGTTCAGACAGCTATATGGATCAAACCTGATGATGAATCCTGCCGACAGAAAAATGCTGACATGAAGCTCCTGAATATCTGCAACCCCGATGACAGTTCTTTGCCATCATGGAAATCCCCATTAATGAACTGTGTTCGGTTGAACACGGATCAATCAAAATTGCAGAAACTGCCTCCCAGACCTGACCGCCTATTATTTTATTCGAGGAGTTTGGAGAGAATAGGTCAGTCCATTTCCATTGCTTACAAAAGAGAAAGAATAACTATGTTTTTGTTTAGTGTTATTGGCATGTGACACTGCAACTAGGTCGAATTCACAACTATGACATGCCATTTTTAATTCAACTTTTACAAATAATCTTAGGTAAATCAAGTTTGATCTTTGGCTTGATTGTGTAGCACATTTATATAAAATAATCTATTTTCTGGAATATGTTTTCTAGGAGTAACTCCAGAGAAGTTTGAGAATAATAACCAGTTCTGGCGGGACCAGGTTCGCAAGTACTGGTCACTTCTTGGGGTTGAAAAGACTAACATAAGGAACATCATGGACATGAATGCTAATTATGGTGGATTTGCTATGGCACTAAGCACTGATCCTGTCTGGATTATGAATGTAGTACCCCATACAACGATCAACACACTGCCTGTTATCTATGATCGGGGGTTAATTGGTTCTTATCATGACTGGTTAGTATTTTTCTTCTGGAAAAGTAGACATTCATTTCCTTGTTTAGATGAATCTAAAACCCATCCATGCTGCAGGTGTCAGCCATTCTCAACATATCCTAGGACATATGATTTGCTACATGCCTTCCACCTCTTTTCTCATTATCAAGGGCGTGTAGAAGGTTGCTCATTGGAAGATATCCTACTAGAAATAGATCGCATCATTCGTCCACAGGTAAATATTCACGTATAAGCTATTTGATTTAAATATTTTTATTCGTTGCATATCATATCTATATTGCTAGTGTTTGGTCAGTATTGTTTACCCTTATTTTAACCAGAACCAAGGGATTTAATTTTTGGAAGAGTGAAGTTTATGACATGTTCGTGTCGCAATAGATCCCTAAGCATAATCTAGTAATTGACACAGATTTAGGCAAAATGTTGTCTAAAATCTGTCTAGATTCAGTGAATTTGCGTCAACTAATTTGGATCAGAGGGAGTAGCTTCAATCATCTCATATTTTGGGCATAGCAATCTAGTATATCGTTGTAGATAAATATAATAGAAAATTTCCTTAAGAAGCACATCATTTTTCTAGTGAAAACTGCTCCTTGAATTTTTGGATCCACATGATTTTTGTTTAATAACTTTTAATATATATTTTTCTACTTGATTTAAATTTCCTTCCAAATGATGCAACATGCCTTAAGAAGGTTCATTGAAGGACACACTGATTAAAATACTATCATAAGTGTTCGTGTGATAAATGAAGGACAATGAGATAATATGCGGTGTAATCAGCCTGTTTCTCAACCTAATAATTTGCTAGTTGTAGCTAAATGTAGTATATACAGTGCAAGCCAACTTTATCGCCATTTAGAGATATTTGTGTGTGGGATTATCTTCTGTCCTTCACAAGGACAAGAGATAAAATATGATAGTGTAGTGATATAAATCAAGTTAATTGAGAATAACCGACTCTTTCTTGGTAACAATTTTGGACATCCAGGGTTTTATGATTATCAGAGATGAGAATACCACCCTCTCAAGAATCAGTGATCTCGCACCAAAGTTCCTATGGGATGTCACCACTCACACATTGGAAAATGAGGAAAACAGGCCTGAGCAGGTTTTGATCTGTAGGAAGAAATTCTGGGCCATCATTTAAGGGTTGCTTGTGCACCGAGATTTAGTCCTATATTTCCCCACCCCTTATCTTGCTGACACAACATAATGAAGACTTTCGGGTGTACTACAAAAGTTTTGAGATGTTACACAATATTTCATCACCAACTCTTTCTAGGTGAGACCACCACGTTACTGAAAAAGCAGAAGATTTTTTCTTTTCTTTTTAAGGACGATTTGGTAGGTGTAAAGAGGCAAGATAACAGTTCGATTTGTGTAGTTTTACCAATGACTGTTGTGGTTTGTTCTGTAATTTACTAACTTTGTAAACTAGTTTAGGGTTTCTGACAAATCTTGAGCTACACTTATGCAATGAATGACGAGGCATAGTTATTTCGTGTTGTGCCGGCACTCTATTGCGGATCAGGTGATTCTGAATCAAGCACTTCCTTTTGACACGTGCTACGTGCATTTTGATGTGTAGGTACATCCGTATTTAGAGAAATATAGCAACAAATTATTTCAAAACGAAGGGAATACTGCCCATGTTTGGAACGTATAGAGAGGAATGGTCGTTGGTTTGGCTCGGATAGTAGCTCTTCTCAGAGTGGCTATGGCGTTGCCCCGAGGCCATTACACCGGCGTAGCTATTTCCATCTCTGAATCCTCGGTGAAAGTTGTCCTAAAACAGCGGAAACAAGCCGGGGAATCGACAGATCGAATTGCCGTGCTTGTCAATTGATCCACCGAGCGCTACAGCAGCACGTGTCTGCTTTGGAAAGAAGTCTACATAACCCCCTTAAGTATTGGATTTGGGACGAAGAACCCCCCTAACTATTAACTGGGTCACATAACCCCCCTAACTATGAAATACCAGGCAATTAGCCCCCTCACACTGGATTTGGCAGTTTTGTAGGCGGTTTTGTTGACGTGGCAGTGGTCAAAGGCCACGTGGATGGGTTAACAATTAGAAATCCGCGGGCAGTTGAACTTTCCCCTCCCTCGTCGGCGTTGGCGGCAGCGTCGCCGTGAGCTAGGCAACCCTCTGTAACTCGTCGCGCTGTAGCTCGTAGCCACCGCCGCCGTCGCTCTGAGCCTCGATTGATCACCACCCCAGCTGCTTCGTGGTGATGTCCAGCGCTTGCTCATCGGCAGCAAGATCACGGGCTGCAAGGAAAACTTGCAGACTCGGGTGCAGGCAAGGTCACGAACTGCAAGGCGAGGTCACGTGGAGATGATGCGCCTGCTCAATCTAGTGCAGGCGGGGTCCTTGGGCAACGCCAGTACCTCTCCCGCTGCCGGCCGTCCGACCGCGGGCTGGGCATCTGGTTTTGAGTGCACATCGATGGTGCAAAAGCTGCTGCTGAAGCTGTAGTGAATAACAGTGAATATTCAGGCAACAATTTGCTGATAATTTCTAGCAGCTGATAAATGTATGTAAATTTTAATTTGTACTGTTGACAATGCAATGAAATTGGAGGAGAATTTTATCTGAAATTATGTGAAAATGTGTATACAATTGTGGGGATATACCATAAGATGCACCTTTTTCTGTCCAACCCGATCATCCAATTTTCTTCATGGTTTACTCAAAAAAATTCTTTAGTGAGTTGCACATGACCACAATAAGCATAAGTGATCCTTGACTGAAAAATCATCACAGAAAATGAACAGAATTTTAAGCACATAAGCATATGACCAAATTCATTTTAAGCAACATATACCTGAAGCAACATCATCAGGAGCACTCGTACATAGGCCTCTGTATCAGGGGACTCCAGAATCCAACGATCCAACCTGGCTATCAGAAGAGACTACATTCCTCACTAGAATTCCTTCAAACAACAACGCAGCAGTTGAGGTACAGGTACATCACGAGCAGCTTGACCGCGTCCCCGAGCCCAGGTGACGGCTGCTGCTCCCTCAACTCGGCGCGAGACTGAGAGGCCGGCTTCAGCCTGAATGCGCGGTAGGTCTGCACGGGTAGCAGCAAGAAGTTCCCGACGAACCAGAACTGGACGAGCGCGTCTCCACGGAGTTCGCCGCTGCCCTCTCTGCCTCCGATCTACGGCAATACACACGAGTTTCCGCCGTCACCTCCGTCAGCCGCGACCCCGTCGATCTCCCGCAATCGCACTCAAGCGCAGCAGTGGTATCGAGAGCTCAAGGGGAGACTGTATGTACGGGATGCATATGTACGGGATGCGGATGTACGGGATGCGGGGAAATCGCCATGGCCGCCTTTGACCTCGAACATTGGCGCCTGCGAGGAAGAACAGTCGCGACAAATTAACCGCTAATCTCCACCGTGGCTAAAACCACTTGTCTACGTGGACCAAAAACAGCTACCAAAACAGCCATCAGCAGTCTCAGGGGGTAATTTAACTGGTATTTGATACTTAGGGGGGTCAAGTGCTCCAATCTAAACTTGAGGGGGTTTAGTGTCCCAAACCCAATACTTAGGGGGGTTATTTGGACTTCTTTCGTCTGCTTTGTCAAATGCAATGGTGAAGCAGAGAATCGGCTTAGATCTCGCGCGCCTTTACCACGCTTTTTATGTTATTTTTTTTATCATTCCAGGAGCACGATCAACCAACCAGCGCGATCTTACCCAGTCGGTAAAAGTGGTAGCAGCACGGACAGATTCTACCACCGGTTGACAATTTTCACTTATCTATCGTCTCACATGATCTTATCTTGTCGGGGCGGCAGATCTTGAAAGCGCAGTAACCCGTAGCTATATCTTCGCCAAACGCATGGCCACACAACAGCAACAGGATACCAACTGCTTCTCATGAGTTCACGGCGCCGCCTCCGGCTTGTGAATTCTATGCGCGCCGACGGGCTGCTTCAGCTGCGTCTCACATGCACATTTGTGAAAAAGTAGTTAGTTGTCAAAAGGAGGAATCAGATGCCGGCCAACTATCCTGAATGGCATGTTCCGTCGGGTGTACAAGATGGTCTGTGTGACCCTCATGATGCTGACTTAATTTTACAATTATCTAGAAGACTTACATACTAGTTCAAGCCTACAAGGTAGTAATTTTTTTCGATAAAGAGAATATATTAATATCAATAAGATACCAATTACACCCAGCTTCTGCAACAACGTACCACCCTAATGGCACACGGATGCACACAGCCAAAAAAGCAAAAGAAAACTAAGAAACAAAAGTTCCGCTACAGTATCTCGGGCCTAACAACAACAATACATCCACTGCCAAGACAACACCTGAATTACTCTCCAAAAAACGACGCCTCCAAGAAGGGAACAGTGCTCAAACACCGTCGTCGCCCGATCAAAGATCTTAGGTTTTCACCCTGAAGATAGTCCCCGCTATCAAAACAATGCCCCCACCAAGACCATTGTCACGCACAACCAGTTAAGGCCAGACCTTGGGTTTTCACCCTGAAAGGTAGGACTCTGCACTTCACATGTGTTGTCGCCTCCACTTTCATACCGCTGCTGTGAAGCCCGGAACACCAAGCAAGTCTCTCAAGAGCGCGAAGACTTGAACCTCCCTTAGCGTGATAGATCAAAAGATCCACCACCACCAACCGCAGGCCGACCCTCTCCGGCGTAGAAGAGAGCCACCTCCTACGTCGAACCCAAGGCTGCTGCCCCGGGGGCCCTCGTGACGCGGAAGAAGCCCGAGATCGCCTCCACGCACGGACGAGAGGCGGGGGGGGGGGGAGGGCATGGCACAGACCGAGGGCCTGGCCGCCGCCCACCACCAGCCCCTGCCGGTGTGCCGCGGGTGGAAGCCTACGGGAGGGGAGGGGGAAGACCGCAGCGCAAGAGCCGCTGCCGCCCATCACCATCCGCGCCGGCCGCCGCCGCGTGCGTCGAGGAGGGGAGAGCCCGTCCGCCGTCCCCCACGTCAGCGAGGAGAGGCCCCCGCCGCCGCCACGCCCCGAGGGTCCTTGGCCCGGCGGCGCCAGCGGCGGTCGTATTTTCAGAGTATACATCAATTTTGGTGTTTTGCTACTGCAGCCGCTACCTGATCTATTTGTGAAGACACACCACTAGTAGGGTCAGCATTGGACACCACTACATTTAAAAAAAAAATTTAAAAGTCCAAAGGAGAGCATTTCTGTCGACCCAACTTGAAATTCACATACTAATTGTCAAATAAGAAGTGGAGCTAAGGGGCTGCCAGCCGTATAATTTTCAATTCAGACATAGAGCTTTCGAAGCTACTTTGCCGAATATACACACATCACATTTATTCCGTATTTCCGTGCACTGCAGCAATCTCCTAGAAGACGTCTGGAAAGCCACTGAAGAATGTATTCCATGAGTCCAAGCTAGCTCATATTTTTTGAGGTAAATCAATCAATCTAGCTAATATAAATAGCTCGCTAGATTGCATCACTTGGCGCAATTTATTTCCAAGAGGGGTTCGCATTGCACCTCTCGATCAGTACTCAGTAGTTCTGATGGAGCGGAGCATAAACAACCCACCGCCTCCGCCAGGTGAACGATTGATTCACAGAAATGAAAACTCGCAATTAGTTGGTGTTGCCAACACATTTCTCTTCGTTACTGTAGGCTACCCGACGGCGCTTGATCATTCGGAGAAGGAGCATGGTGCAGGCAACAAGATGAAGAAGAAAGGATTCTTGCGACGTCCGGAGACGACGACCAGACGGGGCGAGACGAGTTTCATCGAAGGATGGTGCGTGCAGCGTGCGCTTACTGCACATCGATTGCTCTTACAGTACATTATATTGATTGTGTAGTAATTCGTCATTGACTGATTAGTTCCTTCGGATGTTTCTTGTTTGATCTCAGCATCGCTACGCTATGCTGCTGCTGGCTCTGGGAGCTGTGCTGCGACTGAAGGCCGAGGACAGGCCATTGATAATTTGTGAAGATGGTTTCGTCGTGTTTAAAGCTTTAGCTGCGGTGTAGATTTTGGTCAAAGTTGGTGATACGTATAATTTTGTGTTTATTTCCTGTCGACTCGACGTATTCAGGGAACTTCAGCGCGTGTGCACTTGCGTAATGTCACGTCATTGAACACTTCTGTTTCTCTCTCCGCGGGGATCGTCGCTGATAGTTGTCTTGAGAAGACAGATGTAGTTATGTCATATGGTCATTTGACAAGCCTTCATTAGGGCTACATGAAGTATGAGTGCAACCGTATGAAAATGGTTTTAGGGAATATTTTTAACCGGCCTGGTGCTGTAATCGCCTTCAGGATGCATGGAGCTTTCATCCTCCATGTTTTCGCTTTTCCAGGGGTTGATCTTTGGAGCAACCTTTAGTGATCTTGAGACATGTAAACCCTGAATGATTATGTTCTAACAAATATGGCAGTACAAGCTGATGCAGAGCACGGTCTTCCGTTTTTTCAAAATAGCATGAGTTGCAGTTTTTTTTTTTTTTTTTTGTCTCAACAACCATGTTGATGTTGCAGCGGAGGATAATCCCGATGGTGAGTGAGAAAACTAAATTGTGGTCTCTTTTCTATAATCCCCATGGAGCGTTAATCCGAAGGCAGTGTTGTCATCCTCGAACCGCTCGGACCGAAGGATGATGACTCCGACCTCCCGCCAATTCCAATATAAAAATCCTTGTCTTGTTGTTATTTGTAATGGACATGTTAGGCTTGTTATGTGTGCTCTGTTATGATTCATAGCAGGTTTGTTACTTGTTGTTAGCTCTGCAATCCATGTCTTGTTGTTATTTGTTTATTTGATGCTTGCTATTGTTCTTGTGATTATTTTGTTTCATTCTTTTGATTATATCAAGCTCGTTTTTAACTATGCTTATCTTTAGATTATACCAAGTATGTTGTGGATGCTCTGCTTTGAACCATGCCATATTTATTACTTGTTGCTAGCTCTATAACAATGTCACTATTTTGATCGACTATGCATGCATACCTACTACGGTGACATTATTTATTTATTTATTTATTTATCTGATGCCAGTGAGTTACGGGACTCACCTACCGCTCGGGTCGTCCCCCTCCAGGGTGACTCGGGGCGGAAACCCTAGCCGCCACCGCCGCCGACTTCCCCTCCCCCTCCCCTCCTTGTCGTCCCCTGAGACCGCCGCCGGTGAAGCCTGGCGCGGCCGGTGGCGGGGGCGGCGGGGTTCCTCGCGAGGTCCCCTGGTGCGGCGGATGGAGGATCGCCTCCGCACTAGGGGGATGGCCCTAGCACTTGGAGGAAGATAGCAGCGCGGCCCTCTCGTCGGGCGGGCGGTGATGGCGGCGGCGGCGTGGCCCTGGTCTGGTGGCACGTTTTCTCCTCACTTCCTCGCCGCGGCCTTGTCGGGCGGGCAGGGATGGGGGCGGCGGCGCAGCCCCGACCTTGCGGCGCGGTCCTCTCCTTCCTTCCTTGCCTCGGCATCGCCGGGCAGGAGGTGATGGGAGGAGGTGATGGGGACGGATCTCTTACTGCTCCTCCTCAAGGTCTGGGACCACGGCACCAAGGGCGGCGGCCCTGGATGGCGGGGATGGCGTCGACCTGGTGGCAGGTGGCGGGCATCTGGTGCCGCTGACCGTGGCACCGTGGTGGTGGTCTTCTCTCTCGCCGAAGGAGATCGGCTAGTTGTGTGGCTAGCCGTTGCGGATCTCGCGATCCGTCGCCTAGCTCCTGATGGCGAGGCGCAGCTGCCGGTGAAAGCCGGCCTGGACTTCGGTCATGGCGGATGATGGCGACGTTTTTCGTCGTTACCTTGTTGAAGGCATTGTCTCTGCATTCTGTGTTCTTCGCCTGGGCTGCTCCAGGGGAAACCCTAGACCCGGGTCTCCCGGAACGGACGATGGCGGCGCAACACCGTTCTCCTTGTTGGGGGCATCGTTTTTGGAGCGGACAACGGATGGCGGTGGTGCTCAGCTGGAGCGGTGTGCTTTTGCTGTGTCAGCGTCGTCGAGTTGCCGCGGCATGGTGCAGTGGTGTCTCGGGACGGGTGTAGTGTGATGGACTCGCGCAGGATGGTGGAGTCGTCTGGCGCCGTGGCGGCATCGATGGCAGACCTGCCATGGTCAATGCGATGATCTCTCTTGAAGATGGAGTCGAGGAAGACGGCGGTAGCAACTTCTATGGTGTGTGCGTTGGCGTATGCTGAGAGTCTGCTTGACTGGATGTGCTTCTCATCTGCTATTGGGCGACCTGGGAAGGCATTTGGTTTTTGGTTGATTTGAGTTGGTGAATTGTCACCCCCTTCATCCCTCTGTAGGTTTAGCGAGGTGGGTTCGAGTTTGATCTTTTGTATTGCTCTTGTAAGGTGTTGTGAATAATCTAATAAAAAAGCCGTGTGTATCCCTTGGATGCAGAAGCTGGGGCAATATTTCCCCCATTTCGAATTTTTATTTATTTATTTATCCTGCCTCGGCCCCTAGGCATGGCCACTAGACAAGTCTTGTCAAACGGATAACACCAACTAAAAAAGCCATACCTTTTACATCCGGATTCCGAATTTGACGATCTTGAACTCGTTGGAATCACCACAATGAGTTATACAAGATCATATAAATAAACATCATAGTCCAACACATGAAGATAAAACCAAATTAAGAAAGGTTTAACCTATCTATAAAAGATAACCGGTAAAATCTCCAACATCGAAAACGCAACAAGTTTTTCATACAAAATCCGTTTTCGTTGAACTAGAGCTTGTCATGATAATACGCACAAGCTCTCAATCACCACATGGATAAGATCCAAATAACAATCAAGAATATGATGCCAAACATGCAAGGGTTTGAGATCTCTTTGAATATATGATCAAGTTACTCACTCGAGAGTACTCTTGATAGTACGGCCATATATCCTATAAATCGGTCTCCCAACTAAACCACAAGACCGGCAGAAAAGAAATTCTGTCAACAAGAAATCTTAACCTTGCACATTCTACTTGAGCTAGATGATGAAGATCTTGAGTGTTTCAATTTGGAACGCCTTTTCTTGATTGTGCTTGCTTGATGAAGTTTTACGGATTGCTCCCAATAATACACTATGGAAGAGCTTCCTCTTCGGCACATCTTCACATATCAATGATCACCATGTGGATGGCAAACTTCAAGCATATGACCACTTCGAGATAGTTCATCTTAAACTTACATAACATTTTTTCGTTCTTCATCTCGTTGATCTTGAAGATACACATGAGAGCCCACTCAATCTTCTTATTCAAGACATGATATTCTTCTTCTTGAAACCTTGAAGCCAACATATGGTTCAACCATTGCCTATGAAAAACCTACAAATATAACCCAATGCAAACGTTAGTCCATAGGGGTTATCATTAATTACCATAACCGCACGTGGGGGCTCCATGCACTTTCAAGTGACACAATACACAAATAATAATTCCATTGGTACTCCTTCATTGGTGACATTACAAAATGATCCTTCTCTAAGCATGGTTTTTTGGAGGTATCAAAACATTGAGTAGTTCTCTTTTATTTTGGGCCTTGCTAAATGGACTAAATAAAAATTCTAGATATAATCATCTCTCTGTTCTGTTTTTCTTTCCAGTTTCATCTCTTAACTTATACTTGACTTCTTATCTCAATTATTTAGAAACAACAACCTATTTCGGTGTCATTTCACAAAAGGAGCCTATCAACAAATGCAACACATCCATAATGGTGGAGCTCGGCTTTGAGAAAGAAGAGCTTCACATGATTTGACATTTCTATGAGCTCAATGAAGTTTTGTGCCTCTGCATCTCTATCCTTGCTAAGTTTATATCACCATTGTTTGAGGTGATTAAATCTATTCATATGAAACATATCAGAATTTATATAATCGGTTATATGTAAACTAAATAAGTTTCTCACTTATGTTTAGACAAGGAAAACATTGCAGGTATACACGTTTTCCTCCCCTCCGCTGCTATAACGTTTTGGTGTACTGCATAGGACCCATTTTTAGTTAAGAATGTTTTGTATAGTATGACTGAAATGTCACACCGGTGATGATTTTATATTTCAGTGACCCAGTACAAAAAAGCAAGAAGCAACGACCAGGCGAATGATAAAATATGCTGCAATCCAAGCATTGGATGACCTCGTCCTTGAAGGGGTCGTCCAAGGGTCTTGGGAGCACATCACATGTTATTTAACCATGAAAATATATGTGCTTTTTATAAATTCAAAATTTAGACTTCATTCACTGAGATTCATTTAATTTAGCTTCCTTTGCATTTATACTCTCACAGCGATGAAAATCTCGCACCGAGCTTCGGAGACCGTGCATAAGTCCGAAGTGTTGATATTGCATCTTTGTGGTCAGCAACTTTAATTCTGTAGTGGGTTAGTATTGTAGCTTATGGTTGAATCCAAAGTACTGATTTCCTTTAAAATTGTGAACTTAATTCAGTGAGGTATTGTTTTTGTTGTGGAGATGACATTGTATTTGTCCATATTATGAAAGGGCTACATTGTGGCGGAAATTCAATTCGGCTCTTGGGTGCATATGCTCCCTCCACCTAAAAAATATATTTCTAATTGTTAAAAAAATTTAAAAAAAAATTTCGCACGTACATCTCGACAATCTATGTGCGTTCGTGCAGTTTCACGAAAAACCGATATTTTTTGTGATCGGTCTAAAAAAGAAAAAATAAGTCTCCCAAAAAGCCTGATTTTCATCACTAAATTTTGTCTTTTTTACACAGCTCAAACTACAAGTTAATTTTTCATGGAAAGACTTTGGTCGCACTTAGCATGTGAAGATGTACACATGAATTTTTCGTTTGAAATTTTTTAACATTTCAAAATGTATCAAAATCGCAGTTCAAACTAAAGGGAGCATATGTACCCAGGAGCCAAAACATCACTCCCTACATTGTGCATGTTATGAATGAAACTATTTATTGTTGATATACTCCTTGTGCTGTGAAGTATTTTGTGGTCTTGTGGAAATGAAATTGAGCTGTGAATGAAATAATTGGTTAAAGAAACAAAAAAAAAAAATCATTGCAAAGGGAACTGTATAGTAATTGTTCAAGTGAAAGAAACCATGACATGGCGCGAGTAGTGTTTGGTCTTTGGAATATATCAAACGTGCTTGGCTTCCAACTTTTCCTCACAGAAAAAAGTTATGCTCGCCACCCACGAACGTGCATGTCGACATTGACAAGTGAACAAGAATGTCGGGATTAAAAGTTTCAACAGAACACAGCAGCTCACTAGCTAGCCTTTTTAAGATCATGAAGAAGAGAACATGATGCCATGGACAAGGATCGAAGAAATCAGAGAGCGTGCAACGTCAGAGCCGGGAACTTATTCCCTCCTCCTTGGCGGTGGCTTGACTGCTAGCCTAAGCCAGGAGCCAGGAGATCAGAGTGGCTTTTTATTATCACGCATCCTCTGAAGCCTGCACATGACATGGCCGGTGGCTCCCGATGCCACGGATCCCCTGAAGTTCTCCGTCGGCGAACCCACATAATGAACATACGTACTCTGGCGCATTGTCAAAAAGAGTAAAGGAACAGAGAGGACTGATCGAACACGATGTGTTTGAACAAGCCAGCAAATCAAGCATCTCTTACTTTCTTCCTGCTTTTAGCATTGGGATCGATAGGCAGGAAGGTATCACGATCTACGGAGCTGCTTGTTGCCTCTGCACATATATATACGGACATGACTAGTCTACCAATGCATGTACAGCTCGGACGAACTACTGTCTACTACAAGCCCTAGATCGGTTGACGATCAACCGATATGGAGAATAACACCCAGCAGCTGCAGCCTCCTCCAGGTGATAACAGAGATCTCATCTTCTACCCATCTATCCATCTGAAAAGTGTCTTTGATCGACCTCCATGACGAAGGCAGCACTGGTTCTTGAGTGAGTTATAACAGAGATCTCGTCTCTAACATGTTTTCTTTCACCTGAACAATTGCTATACAGGCTACCCGACCGTGGACACGCAGCAACAAGCAGCCGGCGGCAGCAAGAGGAAATGCTGTTGCGGACCACGGCGCCGCAGGACCAAGCGTGGGGAGACCAGCTTCATCGAAGGATGGTACGTATCGTATCTATGCTGCTCGACGTGGTTTTATTGCAATCTTGCTTCGGCGTACTCACAGTGGTGTTCTTCTCTTTTTTTCTTCAGCATCGCCGCGCTCTGTTGCTGCTGGCTTTGCGAGCTGTGCTGCGACTGAAGGGCCGGCGCGCCCGCGGTTAGCCGGTTACACATATATGCAGATTATACACGCACAGGCCGATTAATATACGGAGGCTAGCTGCAGCTTAATTCAGTCTTAAAATATTCCCTTAGATGTTGTATATCGTGCATGGTATCAAGGCACAGTATCTTATGTATGTGCGGCCGCTTTCCATATTGATGTGTATGTTCAAGTTCGGTCTTGCGATTTTGAGCCCCAGCTATTGATGTGCAATTGGTGCAATAGTCTTGATCAACAGGGGGGAACTTCGTATCTGAACTCTGATTACTGTCCTAATAACTATGCGTAGGAGATAAAAATTCCCCTCGAAAGATGAATTGTTATCATTTTTTAGATTTTGAATTTATCTGAGAAAATAATTTCAACGCTTGAAACAAACATGATACAAAATCTATAGTAACACCGATCTGAAATACGAGTAGTTAGTATGCATAACTACATTTCATAATTAATTCATCCTGAAATGTCCAAAAACACATGCACAATTGATTCTACCGCACTACCGTTCAATCCATGGACTTGACGGACATATGTGGGCATTTCTATCGAGAGGAGGCCGAGGGAGGATACATGAGGAGAGAAGCTAGAGAAAGAAAAAAGAAAAAAAGATGAGGATGGCGCCACCAACACCTCGCGTGGGCCTCACTGCCACAAGACCTGTAAAACCAGCCCTGGAAATAGATGACAGTGCCTAGTGCGATGGTGGATGTGTGGTCAAGGATATGAAAAAGGCGACTAATAATTAAAGGCACAGAGGATCAAGAGGAGCGAAGAAAAAAGGTATGGTGGAGGCAAGTAAGGGAAGGGCGGTGGTAGAAATGCGACCTAGGCTATGGCCATATGACACATGTGGTAGGTGAACATTAAGATAAAGAGCAGATATAAGGTTAGTCATAGTCAGGAGTAATATTGGGTAGTAACATGCACATGTTACCACTCTATGTTAGTACCTCTATAGTGGTTAGTATCATAGGTGTAGTAACATAGAATGTTATATTATTACTTTGAAGACTCATTCTTCTTTGGAATGTGTGATGTGATGGTAACATAACTAGTTACCACTACCATTTCTTTTCTCAATAAATGATATGCCATGTATTTGGGGCCTATGAGATCTCATTAACCCGACCATGTATTTATGAGTCTCTGATCTTTCCATATGTACATGCTCTCTTCCCTTTTGGTTTGTTCAAGTATAGCAAATTATAAATAATTATTACTTGGAAGCGATTATCCTATTTAGCTCGGACTTACCATATATATCAGTTTTTTTCCGTTGAGACAACCAAATGCTTTAGCAAGTACCTTCTCACATCCTGACATTGCCTGAGCACAGTCAGCTTTGATGTTTCTTAATTTAGATAGCTACCCAACTAGATGTATATATGTTTTGCAGGTTGGCATTTGTTACAAATACCACAAAATGATCGTACGAAGCTGGACTATATAATTGATTCCTTTTGCTAGGTACCAGATGTACTATTAGTAGCTAAATGGAATTTTAACAAAGGTGACTTCTGTCAGATTTGGTTTTGATGCCTTGCTTCACTTCCTACAGAAATAGAAGGTCATCTTATATCTTAATAATTCGACGGAGCCATATACGTATTGGCAGCTTGGAAAAATAACTTGGGTAATGTGGAATTGTTGTGACCCGCCCCTGTACAAATTGGCATCTGAACCGTCAATATCCAGTTCCTTGCAAATAAAAAAGGATGAATATGCCGGTCATGGCAGCTAAATTCTTTACAATTTGACTTTTTTTTTGTCAATCTCCAATTATTTATTTGCGGCTCTTATATTTTTGGTTTATTCTATTATGCAAGCCTATAGGTTATATATGTTGTATGGCATGCCCCCCCCCCCCCGCATAAACACACTTCATCCTTTTTTTGCTGAGCTCTTTTACGGTGATTGGCATGGAACTTTGGTTCCGTCTAATCGAATTTTGGTTCCGTCTAATGTAATTTTTTGTGACCGTTGATTAAATTTGTGATAAATTTTCTGTGAGATCTATAATAATATTACACCGTAAAAGAGCTCCAGAACGGACGTTTTGATCGGAGGATTTGATACATCTCGATAGAGGATTGTGATACATCTCGATAGAAAACCAGGAGCGCCCGTCGCCGCCACGCAGCCGCCGCCCCGTCGACGCCGCCGCCGCCACGCAGCCCCGCAGCCGACGCCGCCGCCCCGCAGCCGCCGCCCCGCCGCCCCGCTGCCCAGCAGCCGCCGCCCCGCTGCCCCCGCCCCGCAGACGCCGCCGCCGCGAGTCACCGCCCGTCGGCCCGTCGGCCCGCCTGCCCGGATCGAATCTGGTTGTGTTTTGGGATTTCCAGTCGACTGCTGAAAGTGATTGGGACATTTTTCATTTATGTGTCCAACTGTTCCTCGACACAATTTCCGTTCTCCGAATCTGAATTTGAATACTCAGATACTAGCACTACGTGGAGCACTTCTTTTTTCGTGTTTGAGCATAGATTAATCATTAATGGCCATGTTGGCAATTGGTGGTTCTTCGGAACGTTGGAGCTGCGCAAGTGCTGCAAGTGGCGAGCGGCGCCGGCGGCAGCTGCGCTCGCGGACAGTTCTTCCCAGCCCCAATCCTGTTCTGAACAGAGGAGAAAAGGACCGATCTGATTCTATTCCCTTGTGCAGCTAGGGGCAGTTCTGACCTGGAGTTTGTCCTAAATCCTCAAAAGAAGCAAAAATAATTCAAAAGGGCAAATCATCAATTGGTAAAGTAAATAGTGGCAAAAAGAGTCTAATGTAAATAAGGGCAAATCGTATAGTTCCTAGGTAAATAGGGGGCAAAAATAAAATTCCCCAGATATGAGGTGGTTTGATTTTGGTTTACACCGGGCAGATTTAAGATATGTGTAAATATGATGAATTATTTGTTGCCTTAAGATTTGTGTAGACTAATCAGATGCTTCGGCCATTCAAACGGACGTTTGTCTTTTATAATGTTGGTAAATTATATTTGAGGTTCCGGTCCCACAAATTTTGGTTCCGGTCCCGCGGTTCCGGTTCCGTCAGTTTGGTTCTGTCTAATTATCACCATTAGATCGGGGCAGATGAACGGTTATTAAAAATGCCAATCACCCTAAAACTTGTATTTTTTGCTATATATGAGTATCATTTAGAAAAACCACAACCAATTTCCGAAGCAACACGCGGGGTATCCACTAGTTCTATATATAATCACACTCTGCAACACTTTTTCAAGATATCTATTTATTATATATTAAAAGTGCATTACGGGCTAACCAGAAATTAGAAAATTAATCTAGAAAATTCCACAATAATTAGAAACATCTGGCCATCAATTTAATTAACAAGAGGATGTCAGCCAATGGATTGTAAAAAAAACTATTAGCGTGCCATTTAAATGAAATTACGAGAAGTCTAAACCACTAATTCAGATAGAAGCTGCAAGGTCGATTGAAGATTTGTTTCACCCTGAAGTGTAGAGCTAGCCCTAGCAAGAATAAAAGTGGTGGAACCATGCCGCGTCATTCTTGCAAATTTTCATCTTTGGACCGCAGCCATGGCAATATCATACAACCTCAGTAAGTTCTGTCGGCCACGGCCGGACGTACGATCAGATCTTAATTATGGCGAGAAGCTGCATCCCTGGCGTGGACATATTTCTCCAATGCATAATTTTTTCCCGATTCCAATCTAGATATGTGCAGATGCATTATAAAGTGATCCAATCTGGGTGCATTGCAAGGTGATCCAATCTGCATATTGATATTGGCAGGAGGAGTTTTAGATTACGTGTGTCAAAACTGGCTAAAGATTTCTGAGTCACCGGTATTCTATTGGTAAACTGCAAATTGACGTTGCCGATTTGCTCGATCGGCGCCTCTAGACCAAGAAAATAAGTTGTTGAGATCACTTGAGAGAAGCGGCAAAACAAATCAAATTATCAAGACCTAATTGATTTTCTTACGCAGGTTAATACCTAATTGATATGGTGGTGCTCTTACGATGGAGGAGGCCTAGCTTTTGCTACCTAGGCCTCATGCATACGTGTGAACATCAGCATAAAGCACTTTGGGGAAGTACACAAATAAGAATCAGATCTCCACTCGATCCAAATCACGAGCAGCAGTGTGACTCTTTCCTGTAGGCGGTATCCTCTCAGAGTCATCGTTTTCACGGGTGACAGGTTCTCAATTGTGGATGCTTCAGTCCGTTTTCCAGAACATGATCAGGTGCGTAAATTTGGAAATATATTCCAAATAATGTTGATTGGAGATTACATCTAATTTTACACAAGCTCTATTATTGTATTGTACTTTGCAATTTGAAATTTTAGGCATAATTAAAAGTTCGGGGATTAGCACAGTAATGAAAAAAAAGTCAGTAAATAGGTAATGCATTCAGAGTAGAAAATTATCATGATGTAAATGGTTGAGTGCCAGCTGATGCATCCTTTATAGCAGGTGCAGATTTTTTTTTGCTGAGACAACATACATGCACACAATTTTCATGTTTGCTGCCAAAGTATCAAGAATAAAGATGTAATAGGTGCATAGAGAAAAAAACATATTATTATTTTTATCGATTTGAAACTAATTATATTTTAAGATTCATATACATTATGTATTAGTTGTCAAGTACGCATCAACACTACTTAATTTACCTTTTGTTTGTTCAACTCCATTTATAAAAGGGTATCTTACTGTTTGTTGACTTCAAAAGGTATGCATTTTCTTGGTCTAGGGTTGATAATCAATTAACCTAAGTGCATTCTTAGTCATTCGCAGGATCCACAGCATACTTGATACCTAGGCCTCATGCATACGTGTGAACATCAGCATAAAGCACTTTGGGGAAGTACACAAATAAGAATCAGATCTCCACTCGATCCAAATCACGAGCAGCAGTGTGACTCTTTCCTGTAGGCGGTATCCTCTCAGAGTCATCGTTTTCACGGGTGACAGGTTCTCAATTGTGGATGCTTCAGTCCGTTTTCTAGAACATGATCAGGTGCGTAAATTTGGAAATATATTCCAAATAATGTTGATTGGAGATTACATCTAATTTTACACAAGCTCTATTATTGTATTGTACTTTGCAATTTGAAATTTTAGGCATAATTAAAAGTTCGGGGATTAGCACAGTAATGAAAAAAAAGTCAGTAAATAGGGAATGCATTCAGAGTAGAAAATTATCATGATGTAAATGGTTGAGTGCCAGCTGATGCATCCTTTATAGCAGGTGCAGATTTTTTTTTGCTGAGACAACATACATGCACACAATTTTCATGTTTGCTGCCAAAGTATCAAGAATAAAGATGTAATAGGTGCATAGAGAAAAAAACATATTATTATTTTTATCGATTTGAAACTAATTATATTTTAAGATTCATATACATTATGTATTAGTTGTCAAGTACGCATCAACACTACTTAATTTACCTTTTGTTTGTTCAACTCCATTTATAAAAGGGTATCTTACTGTTTGTTGACTTCAAAAGGTATGCATTTTCTTGGTCTAGGGTTGATAATCAATTAACCTAAGTGCATTCTTAGTCATTCGCAGGATCCACAGCATACTTGATATTGAGTGAAGGACTCATGGTAAAGCTAATACATACTATTTAAAAATCTCATAATTCTTTCATAGACAATATATACCGCAGAACCAGAAAATATTTGTTGGGTCATGGTACAAATAATTGTCTTACCATTGTTGTCTCCTACTCCATAGGTTTTGAGATTTCCATAGAAGAACATAGATTAGTGGCATTTTAATAGCTACTACAAATACTAAGATATTAATTAATTGATTTTTTGCATGTTAACCTTTAGTAGATATAATACCAAGTTTTACAAGGAAAGCTATCGTGTATGACAAGTTAGAAGTAACGATTTTATCTGATAATTTTTTTTATTACCACGTCTTCTGCAGGATGAGAATATTCTACTTATGATGCATTGAATATCTTACATGTTATTGGTTGGTTAACTAAATAAAGCTGCATAAGCTGCTACCCTTTCCGGTCACTCTGTAAGCAAATACCGTTTTTTTTTTCATTGTAGATGTTGATGCCTATGTACCATTCAATGCATCGTAAGAAGAATGTTACCATCTTGCAGAGTATCTGGCAATAAAAAGTTATTAGATAATATCGTTACTTCAAGATATTAATATGTTCGAGAGGGTCCAAAATTTCCCGGTTATTAGTATTGATATATATGTATTCTAGCACTGCAGTCCAATTTTTCAAAATATATCTATCATTTACATGACACAAAAGGGAAAAAGTTATTATTAGAATTTCTTATTATGCACAAAATATTATTTCCTTCGATAATATAAAATAGAGAAGAGAGATCATAGGTTCCTACTATAATACATTTTCGTGAACTTCAAATATGTTGCCCGCGCGAGAGCGCGGGCCACCTTGCTAGTTCTTTAGATATTACTATCTAGAACTATGTCCCGAGATATTTCATAGACACTAAGTGGACATAAAGATAATTAATTAATACATTTATGCGGCACAACTAAGCCGAAAATAAGTGTGGTTTTCTTTCTTAGATCTAGGGGGATCCGGTTGAATGAAATGTTGCTCTAGCAATCAATTTTATAAATTAATATTGTATAAAAAGACATAATGATGGCAATGCTCAATACATTTTCTATCTGACACGAGGGTATCTGTAATGACATGTTTTATGTACTTGTAAGATGAACTTGTGTTTTTTAATTTTGCACTACTTTTGTGTGGTTAACTTTGCTAGGATAATAGAACATATATAGTTCACCAACATCATAGGTTAATTAAATGGTCTACGAGAAGTAAACATGTTTAGTATAAAAAAGGTGAAAATCATATGAGTTGCTTCGTTAATAATTAACATCACTTAATGTATAATACAAAAACACCGTCGATGACTATCACGACCGGTATTTGCCTTGGAGTGACCACGCATGAGGGCTCAACAATTCCGTGGGAGACTAGGAAAATGAAACAATTGGAGTGACCATCTTGCAATTCTCTAGCATCGTAACTTAAAGAAGACTTTACCCTCCGAGTTGTTTTTAGAAGAAACGATTTAAATTGTGTAATGCCAAATTTGCCCCTGGGGACGAATTTTATTACTACAAGACTAAGCTAGTATTTCAGATCTACATCATAGAATCGAGCATTTTGGATGGCGCGGGTTTCATTGATGTACCGTAAACATTACCGAGTACTAATTAACATTTACTAAAACCTCTTTTTCAGAATCCTTTACTTTTTCTGCGATGAAATCATAAAAAACTAGGTGCACATCAACTCATATAGAAATGAAATATAACTTTACAATCATGTTTTTTTTTCGATTCTATGCTTTTTATCTTTCTAATCAAAGATGGCCTTAGTGTTATAGGCGAATGCTTTCATAAACCCCCAAGGACGAAGGGTTATTGAGTAACGGTAAAATGGAACTAGCTAGGCTTACCCACAGCGATTTAAGCCTCTGGACCGTCGGATCGGGTCGTCCAACGCTCAGGATTGTTCAGTTGTCTCGCCGTGTGTCGCTGTGGTGGTTTCACCGCACTGGGCCACTTGTCCCGGCGAGCCAGCCATCTCTCGGGCTGCTACTCCTAAGACCGATCAGGAAGCCATGTCGTTAATCGGGCCAAAATTTGTTAAATTGCAAGCCCGAGACTGTTTAGCCCTCTACGTGGGACTGCTCGGCCTTGTATGGCGACCGTGGCAAGATTTCCCGTCTTCATGGCCGCGTACTTCAGCGAGTTGCGCCTCCAACCGCCGCCGCCACCACCACCACCGCCCTCCTTCTCTGGCCATATCACCATCGCTCGTACCCTCCATCACCGTTTTTGTGAGTCTTCTTCTCCCGTCCCTTCTATCAACCTCGCCCCTGTCCAAACCTAGCCCAGGTCACGGATAGCAACATGCCCGGCGGAGATGGGAGAGGTGAGGGCTCCAGCATCTTTGGCCTCCGATCTTCGTCCTCGTCGGGTTATTCGCGCATTTTTTTAAAATAATACACTTTTTTTTTGTTTATTTCCGAAATAATACTCGATTTTGACATTTTGCAGGAATAATACACCGTCGGGTTCAAGAAACCCGATTTATAAAAATCGGGGTAGAGTAACCCGATTATTCAAAAATCGGTGCACCTGATCCCGACTTACCGTGCGGAGGAAAAGGAAAAATAAAAAGAAAAAGAAAAAGGACGAATCGGGGTTGAGGAACCCGAAATTTGGTAATTAGGTTTGAGGAACCCGAAATTTGACAATTAGGTTTGGGGAACCCAATTCATTTCCTGAACTTATTTTCATAGCTATACCACCAGTACCAGCTAGTAGTAATTAAAGAGCACATTCGGTCCATGGTTTCTCAACTGAATTATTAATGCACCCGTGCAGTGCCATCCATCTCCTGCACCTGAATTGTTAGAGCATCTCCAGGCTCGTCCCTCAAACCGTACCCCAAAGTGATTTGGAGCGCGCTGGACAAAAAAACGTTTCCAGCCGCGTTCCCAAAGTAGTTTTTTGTCCGACGCGGCCCGATACGGTGTCCGGCGCCCCGAGCCCGTCCCCGACCCATAGGGGACGCTCCGGGCACGCCGGGCACATCGAAAAGCAAGGTGAAGCGATGCGGGCCTGACGCGTGAGCGGCTCGAAAGTCTAAAACCCGTCGCCTACCTTTGGTCAAGCGACGTTAATGACGTCCCTGTTTTCCCAGGCGACACTGGGACGCGTCTCGTCGTGCATGGCCGCGTGGCCATCCGCGCCGACGTTATTGCGTGCAACCACCCGCTGCCGCCGCTGTACATTAAGAGGCCCTGCGGTTCGTCCCAATCCCTCACCGTTCCCAAACCTTCTCCTCGCCGGCCCCAGATCTTCTCGTCGCCGTTCCAAGCAATGTCGTCCTCGTCCGCCCGCAAGATCGGCCCGCGGCAAACGGCTTCGGCCGCGGCAGCCTACCCATGAAGGAGGTGTGGGCGCTGTATCGCGCGGGATATCCCGTCCCGCCAGACATGCGCCTGCCAAGAAGGGGCGGCTGGAAGATGGCCGTGAACGGCATTGGCATCCCGCCGCCGCCGAAGCCGGACACGGAGCAATGGAAGGACACCATCAGGGCCAAACGGGCTGAACTCGATGCCGAGGAGCGGGCTGATCCGACCTGGGCGGCCAAGAACAACGACGCCTGGTGGGCCACCTACTTCAAAGCCAAGTACGACATGGAGGTGCACATCACCACCGGCCTCATCTACGGACCGAACAGCTGGAACAGGGACGGGCCGTCCTCATCGTACCGCTCGGCGCCCTACACCGTCCACAATCGCGTGGTGAAGGAGGAGCCCACGACGCCCGTCAATCGCGGCGGAACCCTCCTCATACCGAAGCCGGAGGTGAAGGAGGAGCCGGAGGAAGCGTCGCAGGCGGCGCTACTGGCGGAGTACGAGCGGCAGCAGCGGCTCATCGCCAGCAGCGACGACCCCGAGGACTGCCCGGGTACTCATACTTGCGGCCCTCCGCCATGGCCAGATGCCATTCCTGGAAGATGACCGCGGTAGTCGTCGCTGTCATCCTGGACCTCCTCGTTGTGGTAAACCAGCGCCTCGATGTAGTCCTTGGCGTTGTCGTTGTCGTCGTCGTACTGCGCAGGCGTCGGCGCCTGGTGCGCACGCGTCGTCGTACTCAACGTCCGCCACAACACATTTCAGGCGCAAATATGCGCCGGGTTTGC
Source organism: Lolium rigidum (assembly GCF_022539505.1). Taxonomy (NCBI): domain Eukaryota; kingdom Viridiplantae; phylum Streptophyta; class Magnoliopsida; order Poales; family Poaceae; genus Lolium; species Lolium rigidum. The sequence goes on along the minus strand of NC_061511.1, from coordinate 190,791,894 downwards.
GTCGCCGCGGATGGTTCGGTCACGATGCGTCGCGCCGCTGGAGGAGATACCAGACGCATTTTTTGCTCGGTTGCGCCGCCCGTTGGAGATACCCTCATGCCTAGCGTGGGAAGGATTGAAAGTTCGATATGATAGCTGGTTGTTAATTTAATGAAGCGAGCGATATTGGGGAAATGAATCGGGTTCCTCAAACCCAATTCCCAAATTTCGGGTTCCTCAACCCCAATTCATCTTTTTTCTTTTTCTTTTTCTTTTTCTTTTCTCTCTGCACGCTAAGTCGGGATCAGCTGCCCAGAATTTTTGGTTTCGCCCCGATTTTTGAGTAATCGGGTTACTCTATCCCGATTTTTATAAATCGGGTTACTTGAACCCGATGGTGTATTATTCCTGCAAAATATCAAAATCGAGTATTATTTCTAGAATAAACAAAAAAAAGTGTATTATTTAAAAAAAATCGCCGGGTTATTCTACCAGGATTATTATTTCAATGGTGGCTGCCGCAGGCGCTCTTGTTCCAGCCGGGGTTGGGAGAAGCCGTGTGGAGGCTCCGTCTGCCACACCATGATCAGTTCAAGGCAATGCTTGTTCAGCACAAGCTAGGTAATGACATGGATTTATTCCTGCCAAGATTGCATGGGCGTACAATCTGTAATACAACATAGAAACCAAATACATTCTGATTCCACAATATAGACCATATCCATCTGTTGCATATACTCATGACAATGTATAACGGAAGGTTACTATTTTCAGTACTGGTTGGGCTGAGCAAACTATACTGCAACACAAGGATAAGTGGTGATGTAGTTATGCTAGATGGATTGTATCAGTGCACAGTGTTGCCTTCATTGCAACTCAAGTCTGAAGCAATACAATTGTTTTTGTTATGGGATATTGTTATCACCAGAATTTGACCGGATCAGAGGTGGGCCGCGATCGAGATGGGTTTGAAGATTATATACATAGAAGGAATACATGGATCGGCCTTGTGTACCAAGTTTGGGCTAATTGCCCGTGTATCTGTACCATAGTAGGATACGTGTCGTTTAGAAGTTAGAGTTTTACCCGTGCACGGTTAGGTGCACGCCTGAATTAGAAAGTCCCCCGGACTATAAATATGTATCTAGGGTTTATGGAATAAACAACAACCAACGTTCAACACAACCAATCTCGGCGCATCGCCAACTCCTTCGTCTCGAGGGTTTCTCCGGTAAGCACCATGCTGCCTAGATCGCATCTTGCGATCTAGGCAGCACAAGCTTATTACGTTGTTCATGCGTTGCTCGTGCTGAAGCCTTTTTGATGGCGAGCAACGTAGTTATCTTAGATGTGTTAGGGTTAGCATTGTTCTTTGTATCATATGCTGTCGTAGTGCAACCCTTATGCATCTAGCCGCCCTTACACCTATCTCAGGTGTAGGGGCGGCACCCCGCTTGATCATTGTTTAGTAGATCCGATCCGTTACGGTTGCTCCTTGTTCTTCAAGGATTAGTTTAATATCCGCAATAGTTAGGCCTTACAAAGGGTTGGAGGATCCAGCGGCGTGTAGGGTGTAGTTTGCTAGCCCTAGACAGGATGTTCCGGGGATCGACCTCGTGTTGGTTTTTAGGCCCTGTCTAGGATCGGCTTACGATCACCGTACGCGAGCGCGAGGCCCAATCGTGAGTAGGATGATCCGATTATGCGGTGAAAACCCTAAATCGTCGTAGATCGCATTAGCTTTATCTTGATCAAGCAGGACCACCATATATTCGGACACCTTGTACGAATCATGGGTGGATCGGCTCTTTGAGCCGATTCACAGGACAACCTGAGAGCCGATCGAGGCTCGTATTTAATGTTTACGTGTATGCCATGCATGAAACTAAGCGAGGCATCATCCAACACCTTCCTGACCAGGTATAGGTCAGGTGGCACGCCCTTGCGACAGCATCGGACGTGTGACCAGAAGGCTTTGCGGGCCGTCGCTCTGAGGGACCGGGGCCAGCCGCAGCCCTAGTTGTTCCCGGCTCTACGGTGCTGCCGGTCGCTGCCCGCCGGTGGGTTTCCGACCGCAACACATTCCGGGCACGCCCGGTGGGACAATCTTCGACATCCACCGCATCGCCATCTACATCCGAGATGGCGGAAAGCACTCCGGTCAAGTACGAGGATCTGACTGACGAGCTCAAGAAGAAGCATGACGAGATCAAGGCAGTCCTCGAAGCCGACCTCATCGGCTCTTTCCACCGAACCCGCTCCCATGGCATCAGGTGGAAGGGGTTCTCACCCGAAGGCGCGCTCGATGGAGTGGACCTGTCCTCCCCGTCAGAAGAACGCACCAGGTCGCTGCGTCAGGAGATTAACTTCATGGTGGCTCATTCGCTGCACCGCCACTCTGAGAGCCTCGGTGAACACTTTAGAGCGTGTCGCTCGCGCGTGATCCAGAAATCATGAGCCATCGGTATTCTCCGTCGGGACCAGCTGCGGGGACGTACAAAGGAGAGATGCCACTCCGGCCCCGTCCACCGCTGCCGTTCGCGTTGGCAGCACCGGAAGTGCCGAACTCATCGGCATACGTCGTCTACAAGATTGGTGGTGACCCTAGTGACTACCAATTCCTAACCGAGGCGCCCAAGGAGATCCCGCACGGATACACGTGCGCATACGTGCCGGACCGCAGATGACTCGGGCACTCTCGAACCGAGGCTGCAACAGCAGGGGTCTCCGGAACGAGCAGGAGGAACGTCGGGAGCAGATCTTGAGAAGCAAACGTGGTTAGCTAAGTACGCCACTCCGACAAACCTCCGGAGCTCAGCTCCTGCAGCTTGGCTCAGAACCGGAAAAGCAAGCATGGCTGGCTAAGTATGCCACCCCGGCGAATCTTCGTGGTTCGACACCTTCAGCCATCACCGCGGATCAGATTTGTACAATTCCGAAAGACCAATTCGGCATGATGCCGAAAAGGAAGACGTTCGGCTATACCAAGCCGTACCCCAACGAGTACGAATTGATCCCGCTACCACCCAAATATCGGCTCCCCGACTTTACAAAGTTTAGTGGATCGGATGGTTCCAGCTCCATCGAGCATGTGAGCCGATATTTGGCACAGCTGGGCACGATCTCAGCATCAGACGAGCTGCGTGTGAGGTTCTTCGCACAGTCCCTCACAGGATCGGCTTTCGGGTGGTACACATCGCTGCCACCAAACTCAATCCGGACTTGGAAGCGGTTGGAAGAGCAGTTTCATGAGCAGTATCACTCAGAGGCTTCCGAGGCTGGCATTGCCGATCTAGCACAAGTACGACAGAAGCGCGGGGAAACAAGTGTCGAATACATCCAGCGCTTCGAGACCGTGAGGAATCGATGCTATTCGGTTCACGTAAGTGAAAAAGAAGCGAGCCGAGTTGGCGGTGGTGGGTCTCTCATCATCGATCAAGGACGTGGCCTCCCAAGTAGACTACCCTTCATTGGCGCACATGGTGCGTAAGCCGTCGCATATGAACGGCGCCACCCGGATGTTTACCAGGACAAATTCAAGCGAGCGGTGGTCCTGGTTGAGGCAGACGAGGATGAAGGTGCTGCGGGAGATCAAGAGATAGCAGTGGCTGAATGGACTCGGGCGGCAGGCCCCGTGTCCTGCAAGTGGGTTAAGCCACAAGTCCCTCCAAAAGGGTTCGACTTCGACGTGACCAAAGCTGAGCAGATTTTCGACCTCTTACTCACGGAGAAGCAGCTAAAGATACTCGAAGGCCACAAGATCCCCACGGTGCAAGAGCTGAACGGAAAGCCATACTGCAAGTGGCATAACACGTTCACCCACACCACTAACGACTGCAGGGTGTGGCGTCAGCAGATCCAAATGGCGATAGAAAAAGGGCGGTTAATTTTCAACCAGTACGCCATGAAAGTCGACACACACCCCTTCCCCGCCGTTAACATGGTGGAGTATACTTACCATGGAGGGTGCCAGCCAGATTTCTCGTGCAATATCAACATGGTGGGACCCGGGCACCACTCGGTAAGGACGGAGATGAGGGCAGCTGCTCTCATAGCAAAGACACAGAGGAAGCCGCTCCAAGCGATCGGCTCCGCCACGACGGCAAGCGCTACGTCACGGAGGGAGAAGTGAAGAACATAAGATATCAGCGACCTCTCTCTGATCACCTCCTCAACAAGTATGTGAGTCAGTATGACCAACGCCGACGATACAACGACGATGATGAAAAAGATCGTCTGGCTAGGGACGAAAGGAGACGTCGTCGGCATGATCACGACGAGGAGCGATATGAGCGCCACGCCAAGGAAAGGTCAAGGGAGCAAGACGACGTGGATAGGCACTGGGACTGCCCCTTCTTCAGACACTGCTGGGATTCAGGAATGAGCCGATTGCCTACAATCGGCAACTGCCCAGAATGCAAACAAAAGAAGAAGGATGCAGCTAACGTGTCCGTGTTCAAACGTCTAGGGTCTCTCCCGCCTCGGAACGAGCATGCTGAGTCCGCTCGGGTGGAAGATCTCGAGGAACTAGAGGACGATGATGAAGAAGACAAGTATCATCAGCCAAGGTGGTGCCCTGATGGGCTCAGCCGTTCCCAGAAGCGAAGGGTTCAGCGTCTACGTGGGTTGGAAGAAGCTGAAAGGTTATACCTGCACACGTTGAGGAAGGCACGGCCTGATCTGGCCGCCAAAATTCAGCGAACCCCGGACGAAGAAGGTCGGCCACAGAGAAAAGAGTGGCGCCCCAAGCAAAGGAAAGCCGATGATGAGACATCGGCTGGCACAAACATGTTGCTCGTCCTTCCAACGGAGTCTGGTGCTCCAGGATTACACGAGACACCCAATTTCGACGACTGCGATCGCATCAACGTGACACAGGATGGGACTAGGTCGGTCTTATCCACGGGCCCGACCGTGTAGCGAACGCAGCGTCTATGGACAAACGTGGCGATGCCGATCCAGGAGATCGGCCCCAAGGATTTATGGAGGAACGTTACAAAACCTTCATCGAGCAAACAATATGGAGGCCGATTCCAGCAATCGGCCAAAATTATCCTCATCATACATTCTCGCTCGGATTCAGCATTTGATCCAACACGGGATTCCTGAAGAGCCGATACCATCAAATCCCTTGAAAGAATCGGCTCGGGGGGGGCACCTAGGTGGATAAAACACGAGGATATGGAGTAGAAGTCAACACTGTTCTTAACCGGGCCGGCGTTCACACATAGCGCCTTGGCTAACCACAGAGCCGATTTCAGCAGTTCCCTGACAGAATCGGCTCGGGGGGGCACCTAATCGGATGAACATGCGCAGTAAAACCTTGGCTAGTCACAGAAGCCGATTTCAGCAGGTACCTGACAGAATCGGCTCGGGGGGCACCTAACCAGATGAGCATGTGCGATACATGTGCAGTGAGATATTGGGGGCCGATAGAAAAATCGGCCCGTAAAAAAAAATTATATATCTCGCATGACATGTAAGGGACAAAGACGATGCACGGTCATCGACTCTAGCACAAATTTTATGGGATCTACCAGTAGCATGTGCAAAATACAAGGATCTCTAGCTCTGTGACAGAGGAGTTCTACTTCTGAGCCGTTGTGTGATCATCTGCAATATCGACTTTCAATGGAGGAGGGGTGATCGGCTCTGGCTGGCTCTGCATTGATAGTGCTCTCAGACATGATCTAGCCCAGGTCCATTTGCCTGAATGGCGTGCCCTCGTCTCTGTTTCGCCTTGACTGAGACTCGGGGGGCAGCTGGCCTGGTGGATGCTATGTTTTTTGAAAGCCGATTGGGTGGCCATCGGCTAGTCCTGCGCCGCGATTTTCGTCAAGGGTGGTGATTCGGCGGAACTCAAATTCATTGATCGAAAGGATGAAGGAAAGATCAGAATGGCTTGATGCGCTGACATCGGTTTATTGAGTTTTGACCAAGTGTGCAGTCACCCCGTGGTCGAAGAGATGAAGGGCGGATTGTGAGAGACCGATGCGTTGCCATCGGCTCATTGAGAATCGGTTTAAAAGAAATCGGCAAAATCGAATTGGGGAAACTTCTTCATTAATAAACAGGATTTCTTACACAGGAAAGAGCCGATGGCTGTCAAAAGGGGGATCTGGTGCCTAGTGCACTGCTACTACTAGGCCTACTCTACTAGTCGTCGCTGTCCTCATCGTCGCTGATGGGGATACACCCAAGGGGGTGGGTCGCCAGTCCCACTCGCCGTGGGGACGAAGGCCCAGGTGGACTGCCAGTCGCCCAAGCGACTGGGCCCAAAGGCGACTGGGCCGCGATCCTAAGGAGAAGATCTCGTGCGACCGGATTAGAAGATTACTTGCTAGGGGGTTAACGAATCCCGGATTAATAGCAACGAATATGATTTGGAGTTATCGCCATGTAACCCTAAGTCGGGGGTGTCTATATAAACCCCCGAGCTTAAACCCTAGAGGACACTTGATTTGAGATCTAATCTCTCTTTGTAAGCTCACGGCGTAGCCGCCGACTGAGCCCCCCCATTGTAATTCTCCACTGAGCAATAAGATCTAGCAGACGTAGGCCTTTACTCTCCGGAGGGGCTGAACTCGGGTAAAACCCTTGCGTCTCTTGCACCTCGACCCGTAGATGGCGATGTTCCCTTCCCCTCGCATCAACGAAGTGCTACCCCTCGTAGCATCTGCCGTGGCCACATCCACGACGGTGGCGCCCACCGTGGGGCATGGGACATCAAGCCTCCGAGCTATGGCGAGGCCCTACTCGCCGCTGCGGCGGCCGGCTGCTTCCGGCAGGATGATCGCCACCGGCAATTTCTTCCACATCCAGCCGAGCACCTACCGGCCCGCCTCGTCGCCTCTCAAGCACGCCTGGATGGTGCCGATCGGCTCCATCAACCTCTTCGTTGGGCTCGCCGGCGTTAGCGACCCCTCCGAGCCTCGCCCCGGCCGCTCACACGACCCCTTCGCACCGTGGGCAGCTCCTCACTGCTACTCGCCCGGTCACAGGCGAGGTATACGCGGAGGCTGAGGCGGCCTTGGAAGGCGATGCCGAGTCGGCAGCCGTGACGCCGACTGCCAGCTCCACCATTGCCTCGGCAGCCGCCGACTCCGCCGACACCGCTCCAACCGCCGACTCCACCGACACCATCCCAGTCATCGACTCCGTCATCGCCGCGATCGACGCCGACTTCACCGACATCATCGCTATAACGTCGGTTGCGGGATCCACCGCTGCGTCCCCAACTGCTCGCTCCATCGCCACAGCGTCAACCAAGGACTCTATCTCCTTGGTCTCCCACCCGAGCGATTTCGAAGGTGGCTTCGAGGACGACTCCATCCTCTCCCTCTTCGGCAGCGACTCCGACTCAGACTCCGTCGAGGCCCCACGCTACCACTACCCAACCGCAGTCTTCATGGCAGGGGGTGAAGAAGAGCACCCAGTCGACGCTTTCACCACTCCCCTCCCTGCAACCGCCACCGTCACCGAGATCGAGGCGCACCGGGCGGCCCTCGAGGAGCAGAGGAAAAAGGAGCTCGCCGAAAGGCAGAAATTCCGCCTCGAGCAAGATGAGGTGCGAGCCGTATCCCACTATCGCCAGCAGCGAAACCGCCGGCGCATGGAGCGCGCCCGTGCGAACGACTTTCCCAGCGCACGCCTTAACTTCGACGACCCAGACGGAGAAATCCGGGTCGCCCGAGTCCAAAACCCTGACATCCCGGAAGGAAGTCGGGCTGCTGCGGATAGAGCGGCGCACGGAGCACCTCCGCCACCCCCACCACCACCACCAGAAGTTCCTCGGGCAGAAGTCGACGCCAACGGCCTACCACTGCACTCGTCCCCAGCCGACAACGTTGCAGCTGCGCAGGCTGTCCTCGCAAGAATCCCCGAAACGGGAGACGGTGCAATCCTCGTCCAGCACGCCAAGGCTTTGGTAGCCAAGGCATTGGAGCAGCAACACGCCGCAGCCGACTCGCAAGGGCGACTCTATTCGCGCACATCCGCCAGTCACGCGGCGTCGTCAGCCGCGGCAAACCGCGCAATCGTCAACGCCAACAATGGCCCGCCCACAGCACGCGCGCGGCCCACTCGTCTAACAACCGAGTCGAGCCGCGCCCCGCGCGGGTGATGGTCGCCGCCAACGGGCAGCCGGGCGACGCCCGAACCCACATCGTCAACGATCAAGAATGGCGGGCGCGCAACCGATTGAACGACCGCCACGCCGATGAAGCCCCGCGCCAGAGCGCGTTCACCCGAATCGGCCCCGCTTGCTTCGGACCGATGATCAGAGGCGAGCCGTACCCTGTGGGGTTCAAAGGACCCCGCGACATCGAGAAGTACGACACACACATCGACCCTACCGTATGGATCGACTCGTACGCCATGGCAATGGGGATCCAGGGCCACTCCGAGCTACTCGCAGCACGCTACCTGCCCCTCATGATGGACGGCGTCAATCGCCACTGGTTCAACACCCTCACCGTCAACAGCATCGACTCCTGGGAAGAAGCTCGCGCCGCATTCATCCAGCACTTCGCCAGCGCATACACCCGTGCCACAACCATAGAAGACCTGGATCGCTGCGTCCAAGGCCCGCGCGAGTCGACCCGCCGGTGGGTGCAACGCTGGCAGGACATGTGGACGACCTCCAGCGGCATCAGCACGGACACGGCAATCTACTGCTTTCGACGCTGCTGCCGGTATGAACCATTAAGCGCCAAACTCCGTCGCGTCAGTAGGGATAATATTTCAATCTCCGAACTCTTCGACATCGCCACCCGCTACGCCGACGAAGACCCTACAGTCGACTCGGACGACGAGTACGGTCAACGACGCAATCACCGCCCTGCACACACGGAGCCCCGGCGTGGCGACTACCGATTCGCCGGCCGGTCCAACAACGGCAAGCGTCGCGGAGAGGGAGGACACAACGAGCTGGTCGCCACCACCGACTACGAGCAGCGCGAGCCAAAATCATTCCGGCGCGACACCCGCGCACCTCGGGAGGACCGGCCCCAACCCAAGCGCTTCGACGCCCGCAGCCTCCTAGACGCACCATGCATCTATCACAGCAAGGAGGGCAAGCCCGCCAATCACACGACGGGAAATTGCTACTCCCTGAAGCAGATAGAAAGAGCTCGCCGCGCCAAGGAAAACGACGGCGGCAACCAGCACAAAGACCGCGCCAAAGACCAAGACCAGCACAAGGGAGAGGGCTTCGGTCGCAGCGTCGGCTCGCTCCACACCTTCACCGGGGTCGGCGACCGGCGGGACAGGAAGGTCCTCGCAAGGGCTGTGGCGGTACACGCAGTCATACTTTCTGACGTGCCCCGGTGGCTTAACTGGTCCGAGCAAAGCATTACCTGGAGCCGCGAAGACCACGCCCCCGCATCGAGTACCCCGGGCGAGTGGCGTTAGTCGTCGAGCCTAAGGTCGCCGACTACCGGCTACCAAAACCCCGATGGACGGGGAAGCTCCATCAACATTATGTACTACGAAACCTTCCGGCGGCTTGGCCTACCGGACTCACGCCTCGAGAACACCAAGGTTACGTTCCACGGCATCGTCCCTGGGCGGAAGGCCTTCCCGATCGGCAAAGTGACGTTGCCAGTCACCTTCGGCACGCCCGTGAACTACCGCACCGAGCGGATAACGTTCGAGGTGGTGAACTTCCGCAGCCCCTACCACTGCATACTCGGCCGGCAGGCGTTCGCCCGCTTCATGGCGACCCCACACTACGCATACAACATGATGAAGATGCCAGGGCCTCGAGGCGTCATCACCGTCCACGGCGACCCGGAGATGGCGCTGGAATGCGAGGATGACAGCGCCAAGCTTGCCGACGCCGTCATCGCCGACGAACAAGACAACTCCGCTGAGCTCGCCAAGTACCCAGTCGACCGCAACGACCCCGCCATCCTGGAGAAACCAACCGAGCTCGACTCGTCCGCAACAACCTTCAAGGCCGCAGCAGGCACTCGCCAAGTAGATCTTGTAGAAAATGATCCAAGTAGGCAAGTTACCATTGGGACGGGCCTGTCCGCCCAATAGGAAAGCGCGCTCATCAAGTTCCTCCGTGAGAATCGAGATATCTTTGCATGGAAACCGTCTGACATGCCAGGTGTCCCGAGAGAACTTGCCGAGCACAAATTACACGTCGATCCCACCGCGCGACCCGTTAGGCAGTGCAATGCGCCCTGTGGGAGAAGAGCGGCGACGCGCAATCGCCGAAGAAGTAAACCGGCTACTCGCTGCCGGCTTCATCATAGAAATCAAGCACCCAAAATGGCCGGCAAACCCAGTCCTAGTGCTAAAGAAAAACAAGACGTGGCGAATGTGTATCGACTACACAAGCCTCAACAGTGCGTGTCCCAAGGACCCATTCGTCCTACCGCGAATCGACCAGATTATAGACGCGGTCGCCGGGTCCGAGTCGCTGTGCTTCCTTGATGCATACTCCGGGTACAATCAAATAAAGATGGCCAAGGAAGACCAAGAGAAGACAGCATTCATCACGCCCCTAGGCGCCTTCGCTACACGTCCATGACCTTCGGCCTCAAGAACGCCGGAGCAACATACCGGCGGTGCATGAACAGACTGCTTGGAAAGCCAAATCGGCCGCAATGTGCATGTGTACATCGACGACGTGGTGGTCAAATCGACTCGCCAGGCCGACCTCGTCGGCCGACCTCACCGAAACATTCGCCAACTTACGGCGGTACAAGATCAAGCTCAACCCTTTGAAATGCACCTTCGGGGTTCCATCAGGACAACTGCTAGGCTACGTCGTCTCCAAGCGAGGCATCGAGCCCAACCCGGAGAAGACGCTGGCGGTCATGCGCACCAAGCAGCCGACTTGCCTAGTCGACGCGCAAAAACTCGCCGGTCGAGTCGCCGCCCTCAGTCGCTTCATACCCCGGCTCGGAGACAAGGCCATGCCGCTCTACCGCTTGCTCAAGAAGTCAGAATCATTCAGGTGGACAGACGAGGCGCAGCGGGCCCTGGAAGAACTCCAGCACGCTCTCTCGAACGCCCCTATCCTCGCAGCCCCGCTGCCAAAAGAAACCATGCTCCTATACGTCGCCGCGTCGAATCGCGCTATAAGCGCGGTCATGGTCGTCGAACGGAAGGAAGAAGGAAGGGAGCAACTGGTACAACGCCCGGTCTACTACATCAGCGAAGCCTTGATCGAGTCCAAGCAGCGGTATCCGCACTACCAAAAGTTGGTGTACGCAGTCCTCAGGGCCCAGCGGCGACTGGCCCCTTACTTCCACGAGCACCCCATCAAGGTAGTCGCCTCAACACCACTCGCCGACATCATCCGAAATCGCGACGCAACCGGCCGGATCGCCAAGTGGGCAGTCGAGCTCGGCGTCCACAACATCACCTACGAGTCGCGCCACGCCATCAAATCTCAGGCACTCGCCGACTTCCTCGCCGATTGGGAAGAGGCCCAGCAGCCAAGCTCCCCCGCTGACATAGGCATCCCAAATGGGCCTGCCTAATATAGTACCCGGGGTTTATTGAAGGCCCACTACCCGAAGAATAAGAAGACTCGAGAGCCCAAGATGTATTTAAGGAAAAGATAGAGTTGTAATAGGAAGTGTTATTTGTAATCCGGCGGGATGAGTTAGAAACCGTCCCGGACTATGTAATCCTTGTATAGCACGAATCCCTCGGCTCCACCTATATAAAGGGGGGTCGAGGGACGAGAAGATCATCGAATCATTGTCCGCAAACCCTAGTTTTCATATTCGTCGAGTACTTTTCGGCTGAAACCTTCGAGATCTACTTGCCCTCTACTTCTAACTAAACCCTAGCCTATAATCCATAGGCATTGACAAGTTAATCCCTTGTCAATTGGCGCCGTCTGTGGGAATTAGAGGCGTAAGGATCCGATCTCGATGGCACGTTCAAGATCTTCGACATCGTCAACCGGGAGCAACACTATGGATCGAGGTAAACAGATCGCTACCGGTCCCGTTGATTTTGTTCCTCACCCACCCTCCCGTTTGGATGCATATGCGTATCTGGCGGAGCCCTTGGAGATGACGTTCGGAAGGTTCCACTTTCGCGTCAAGAAAGAAGGATCGTATCGTGTCGAAATTCCGATTTCGTCGGGATCGTCGGCGGTCGATTCTGAATTTTCAAGCTATGCATCATCAATTGAGTCAGAAGAAGAAACTTCGGCAACACGCTACGTCAGCACCGCAGCGAGAGAGAAACTCGCCAAAATCTTCAGACAACGCATCGTCCGGGTCATCCGCGGACTCATATATAAGCGATGGCTCAAGCGATGTCGACAGCTACAACTTCATCGACAAATCTCTCACAATGGGCAAGGTCTTCATCAATCTCAACAATGATGTCACCGAACCCAACATAGATCCGAGTACAAAATATCATCGGATTTATGCTATCGAAGATCAAGAGGAAACATCGGAGGCTTTCGATCAATTGGGAAATCCTTTTGTCGATCCCTCAGATCTAAGGAGAGGTATGGGCACTAAATACGTCGGGCCCACACCACGCGTCAGAGTTCAACTTCCACAGGCAGCCCGGGATAGAGCGGCAAAAGCCATAGATGGTTCAGAACCAATGACGACAACAGCTACAGCTCAAGAACTGCAAGCTTATCAATATATGCTCGCACGAACTGCCCGAGAAATAGAAAAACGACATGACTGAGCTAAACAGGAGAAAGGAGGCAGCTCCGCATCCAGCGAGAGAAGGGCAGATCTAAGTGGACAATCTAGAATTTCGGGTGATAGCCACAGGGAGGCTCGGAACAGCAGGAAGATCAAGGCTACAACACATACCCGAAGCAGACAGAGAGTACTTGGTTCAAAACCTCGACATGTCCTTTATGTCGATAGATACAAGAGGAAATATTATCCCTAGGACACCAGAAGCTGGGTATATGGCGACACAAGCTTACATCCTTGCATCCAAGCCACCCCCAGGAGATCCAAGGGAAACATTATACAACATGGCATTAGCAGGAGTTGGAGCTATGGGGACAGCGTTTGTAGCAACGCCTCCCGAAGGAGCAGCAAGGCAAAATAGTCCACGACCTGCAGCAGTAACGGCGGCAGCTCCGGAAGGACCAAGTGGAGCAAGAGACACAGGAGTGCAAGCAAGGGTCGACAGAGCAAGGCAAAGCAGAAGAGATCATCGGCAGTCCCCGGAGCTTAATGACGAGGATATGTGCGGTCTACCGTGCTTCACGAGAAGAGTCCGAAAAACTCGAGTCCCCTCAGATTCAAGTTACCCGATCACTTCAAAAAGTTCGACGGCTTGCAAGACCCGGAGGACCGGTTAATTGATTACCTCGAGACGGTGAAGCTAACTCGGAGGAACTAGAGCAACAGCGATGCAAAGTATTCGAGTGCACTTAAGTGGAGCCGCTCGATCTTGGATCAAAAAACTTCCGCCAGGATCTATCGACAACTGGGAAAGTTTCGAGGACGTTTTCGTCAAGAACTTTAGATCCACATGCAAGAAGCCTCGCATCGTTGGAAGAGTTGAGGGCGTGTCGACAAAAGCCGGATGAGTCAATGAGAAAATACATCCAAAGGTGGAACATCATAAAAAACTCGGCGTAAAATATATCCGACGAGAGAGCAATAGATGCGTTTGTCGCAGAATCGGGCGCGGAGATTTTGTCGAGGACTTGGGAAGGACCAATCCAAAAACAAGATCCGCGTTGATGGAGATAGCAAATAGATGGGCGGACGGAGAAGACGCTGTCCACAATAAACGACACAGGTCGCCGGAGGAGGACCGTAGTCGAAATTATCGGACGAGGCGACGATTTCCTCGACAGCATCGGAATTACGACGCCCCGGGGCAAATTTCGGCAGGATTTCGGTCAAATACAGGAGCAAGCAACAGAGATGATTATCGGAGAAGCAATGAGCAGCGAGGCGATAATAGGGACGACTCCCGTAACAGTGCAAAATAGTGGGCCAAGGTTTCCACGACCTTTTATGTCTCCCGAAGAAATGCTGAACGGACCGTGCCGTATGCATTTTTTCCTCGATAGCAATGGGAAAAGACAGTCAGGACACCTGCGGAAAGATTGTCGAAATTTCCAAGCAATGTTCGGATGTGCGAAAACGCTCACGCACGAGCAAGCACAGAGAAACCCTCGGGAGCCTAGGAGCGAAATTCATCTACCGCCACCTCCCGCAATTACGTAAGGCAATCAACACCAGCTCAGAATAGCGGCAGCACCAAGCACCACCACCCTATGTTGATCCTAACTCCAACGGAGCAGTGTCGATGATTCAGAAGGGAAGGCCATCCAATAGAGCTCAAAAAGTAATATCGCGACAGGTGTTCATGGCAGAGAAAATGCCTCCACCAACAGTTGAGTACCTCAATTGGTCAGGACAAGACATCGGCTTCACCATAGCGGACCACCCGCAGCAGGTTCCTCGACCAGGGCAGTCAACACTCATTCTCGCCAGCAGCTATCGCAGGATTTGACGTTTCTCGAGTATTCATAGATGGCGGCAGCAGCCTCAAACCTCATGTACGCAGATACATTGAGGAAGATGAACATATCCTTAGCAAACCTCGAAGCCAACGAGACACAAGGTTCCACGGCATCACACCGGAAAAACCAAGTTACCCATTGGGGAAGATCAACCTCGACGTTCAGTTTGGAACCCGAGAAAATTATAGAATCGAGAAGCCGGAGTTTGAAGTCGTGGATTTCCCATCACAAGTACCACGCTTTGTTGGGACGACCAGACATACGCTAGATTTATGGCAGTACCACACTATACATACCTGTTATGGAGATTGCCCGGACCCAAGGGACCAATCACGGTCAAAGGGAGTTTCGCTTTAGCCGATAAGTGCGACAAGGATTTCCATCGATTGTCGAAACCTTCGGGATGCAAGCGGAATACTTGGCGTCGAAGAGCATGACCGATTACGACGTATCGCCGTACGTCGGAAGGCCAAACAAGGAATCAACTTTCAACACAGAGAAAAATTCCAAGGAGGTGCGGATTCACCCGACAGATCCAAAAAGACGACATCCATTGCAAACAACATGGATATCGCATAGGAAAGCGCGCTCGTCGAGTTCCTCCGTGAGAACTCGGAAAATCTTCGCATGGTGTCCAGCTCGACATGCCAGGAGTACCCGTGGAACTTGCCGAGCACCACCTAAATTTGGATCCAACAACGAAACCAATCGGACAACCTTTGCGGCGTTTTTCGGAACCAAACCGCAAATCCATGCTATCGAAATAAATCGACTAGAGGAAGCTGGTTTTATCGGAGAGATATCTACGAAGCCACATGGGTAGCTAACCCGGTGATGGTGCCGAAGAAAAACACGACAGTCCTTCGCATGTGCGTCGACTTCACGTGTCTAAACAAGCATTGCCCTAAGGATCACTTTCCCCTCCCAAGGATCGATCAAATCATCGACTCCACGGCAGTCTGTGAACGTCTTTCCTTTTTGGATGCATACTCTGGTTATAACCAGATCAGATTAAAAGAAGATGATGAAGCCAAGACAGCGTTTATTACACCGTACGGCGTGTTTTGCTACAAGACAATGCCCTTCGGTCTAAAAAACGCGGGAGCAACATATCGGAGGATGATGCGTAAATGTTTAGCAACACAGATCGGGAAAACGTGCAAGTATACATCGATGATGTCGTCATCACATCAAAAAAGGGGACAACGCTGATCGAGGATCTCAAAGAAACTTTTGACAACCTCGACAAATTCTGCCTTAAGCCGAACCCGACGAAGTGTTCTTTTGGCGTCCCAGCGAGAGAACTTCGGGGTTTCTAGTTTCAGCAAGAGGGATTGAAGCAAATCCCGACAAAATACAAGCCATAGTAACAATGAGGAAGCCAACAAAGTTGAAAGAAATACAAGCAACTAACCGGGCGAGTCGCAGCTTTGAGCAGATTCGTCGCCGAGGTTAGGAGAAAAAGCGTTACCATTTTATGCGCCGATCAAACAAGGAGATAAATTCCAATGGAACGAAGAAGCCGATAGAACTTTCGAGGATTTGAAGCGAAAAATATCGACACCACCAATCCTGGTGGCTCCAAAGGAAAAGGAACCTCTCCTGCTGTATATTGCAGCCACACCCCAAGTGGTTAGCTCGGTGTTAGTTGTCGAAAGAGAAGAAGAAGGGAAAATCCATGGAGTACAGCGACCAGTATACTTCGTGAGCGAAGTCTTGTCTCCCTCAAAACAAAGGTACCCTCATACCAAAAGCTAGCATATGGAGTGTTCACGACAAGCACGAAAATTGCGCCACTATTTTTCGGCACACCCGATCATAGTGGTCAATGAAGCTCCTTTGTCAAATATACCGAACAACCCGTAAGCTACGGGTCGTGTCTCCCTTTGGGGAATAGAACTTTCCCCTCGGGACATCACGTATGAAAAAGAAAAGCAATAAAGTCGCAAATACTACCGTACTTCATCGCGAGTGGATGGAGTTACAAAGTACAGGACCCCCGCATTTATCGAGAACCCGGACTATGAACTTCGATGGGTCCAAGAGGCTTGAGGGGGCCGGCGCAGAGTAGTACTCATATCACCCGAAGGTGACAAGTTGAAGTACATCCTTCGGATGACGTTCCCTAACGCATCTAACAATGAAGCGGAATATGAGGCTCTCATACACGGGATGAAGATGGCGAAAGCACCATGGAGCAACTCGACTAAAAATCTTTGGCGACTCACAGCTGGTAGCTCAGCAAGTTATGAACCAATGTGACGCAGTCAATGATAGCATGATGGCATACAAGGAGGTGTACAATGAGCTCGAGAAATTGTTCGATGGATGCGAAGTAAAACATATTAGCGAGATTGAGCAACGACGAAGCCGACGTTCTTGCAAACATCGGGTCGCAAGTGCCTTGCAGTCCCACCAGGTGTATTTTGGGAGGAGATAACAGAGAGATCCACTGAGACGACAAAATCAAAAAAGAAGGAGAAGAAACCCTCGGGGGCTATCAAGGAGAAGCAAGAGGAAGAAGAAGAAGAGCAAGACCTGGTCCTAGTAATACGGATACCATGGATGCAGCCATACATATCATATATCCTCGGGAAAGAAATACCGGATGATCCAGTTGAGGCAAGGCGAGTAATCCGACGCTCCAAAGCTTTCACGGTGGTTAAAGGAGAATTATATAAGCGAAGTATTTCAGGCGTCTTGCAAAGGTGCGTTACACTCGAAGAAGGAAGAATAATTCTAAAGGACGTACATGAAGGAATATGTGGCCACCACGCAAGTAGTCGAGCTATCGCAGCCAAGGTTTTTCGGGCAGGATTCTACTCGGTTGACAGCAATAGAGGACGCTAAGGACATAGTACGAACTTGCGACGCGTGTCAAAGGTTTGCCGCAAAACCTCACTCTCCAGCCAGACAGAGCTAGCACCAATACCTTTGTCATGGCCCTTTGCACAATGGGGACTCGACATGGTTGGCAAGTTACACAAATCATCGCCGGGAGGAAAGGAATACATGCTAGTAGTCTGTCGACAAATTCACAAAGTGGATAGAAGCAAAGCCGATAAATTCACTCGGACGGAGCATCTGCAGTAAAATTCATAAAAGACCTCGTCTTCAGGTTTGGAGTGCCCCACAAGCATCGTCACGGACAACGGCAAGCAACTTCACGTCCAATGAATTCAAAGACTATTGCGAAGAGGTGGGTATCAAGCTGAACTTTGCATCGGTTGCACACCCTCAAACCAATGGGCAAGTCGAGAAAGCCAATGGCATCATCTCGCAATGGCATCAAGAAGCGCTTGCTAGGACCACTAGAAAAAGCTCGACATACCTGGCTTGAAGAACTACCAAGTGTGTTGTGGAGCATCCGAACAACTCCAAATACAGCGACACAGGAAACTCCGTTCTTTCTGGTACATGGAGCAGAAGCAGTACTACCAATCGAGATAGAGCACAACTCTCCACGTGTCGCGGAGTATGACGAAGAAACGTCGAGGAAAGCATTAGAAGATGATGTGGATGCACTTGATGAAGCTCGAGACGAAGTATTGTCTCGAGTAACCAAATATCAACAGGACTTGAAGAATTACCACAGTCGACGTTTGCGGCCAAGATCTTTTCAGGTGGGCGACCTAGTTCTTCGGCTCACGCGTAAAAGTCATGAAAAACTCGAGTCACCGTGGCTCGGCCCTTACATCGTCACGGAAGTAATCGGAGGAGGAGCATACGGGATAAAGGACAAGAAGACAGGGGTGGAGGAGCCAAACCCCCGGAACGTGGCGCAACTCGTGCGGTTCTACGCCTAGAGTCGAAATATAGTCCTTGTAAAACTTCAATGTAATGAAACGCCCGCGAGTTTTCAGACGCACTCTTTTCCTTTTTCGGGGCACCGAGTGGGGCCGGAGAAGGTTTTTAATGAGGCGGGCTCGCGGTGCTGCAATATAATAAAGATAGTGGCTATATCACCTCCTTCTTTGTCAACGCGACCAAAGTCATCGTTCCGACGAATTTCAATATAGTTCATCGATAAAAGAAGAAAAAATCTTGCCTTGGTATTCAAATACCTCGTGAGTCAATAAAAATACAAAATAGTACTCAATAAAAGCTCGGGGGCTCACACTTGCCTTCAATATATAAATGCCTTGGTCCACAACCTCGCAAATATACAAATATAGAAAAAGTCACCGAAATACTCGGGGGCTAGGCAAACATAGAAATATAATGGTTGCTTTACAATATGGTCATGGACTACAAAGAAGAAATTTCTACAAGAAGCAAATAACTAGTCTTGATTCAGTATGTCGTCAAGAGTAACTCTGTTCTCCTCAGGAGCAGCACCAAGAAAGTCGGCATAATGGCCATCGGCAAAAAGTCGGCATCCATCCGAAGAAGGTCCTCAATCATTTCTTCGGCTATAGGTGTAACCTTCGTGTTAATCCTATCAACACCAACTCTCCGGCGTTTTACCTTTTGATGAACCCTATCGACAACTTGGGCAAGGTCAAGCTTTGAGTGACAGATCCGGAGCATGATAAGAGCAAATCCGGCACCAGGCTACCAGTTGTGCTTTGACAAAATCGTGGATACTGCGAGCATCCTTGAATCTCTCCATCAATTCGGGAAGAGTTTTTGGTGGGACATTCCGAGGAAACATGGAGTTGTAAACCATAGATAAGGTTTTGGTACAGAAGTGAAGGAAATCACGGGTTTGAGAAGTACGATCCTGAAATCTGATAATTTGGCGGGTCCTCTCCGGAGTGGCCCAAAACAAAGAATCATGGTCCAAGGAAAGATTGACAAGGAGGTTTGTCCTAGTGTTTACCCTCTCTTCCTCGGCAGCAGCATCAATAAAGGCACCTATCAACACAACAAAGGGACAACCTTTAGGAGACAATAGCATGAAGATGAAAGATATCACAAGACGAGACAAACATACCCGACATATCTGAGATCGGCTTCATTCATTAACTCGAGCATGAAATTTTCTCGAGTGACCGCTTTTCAACTTCGAAACAGCAATCTCCTTAGCAGCCATAGCCTCATGGACCTGTCGAAGGGCAACTTTTTCGGCTTCAGATGATTTACGAGACCGCTCCATCATCACAAGTGTTTGCTTTTTCGCATACTGAAGTTGTTGTCGAAGATCATTCAATTCTTGCGACAGGGTATCATCGACAGGTGCAGTATCAGTAACAGTTCTCTCCGCGCGGGAAGAAGGCGAAGCATTGGAAGGAGTAGGAATTGGAGTATAGTTATCAAATATCAACTGAAATTTAAAACGGAACAACATTAAAAAACAGGCAAAGATAGAGTTCTTCATTAATCTCTCGAGAATAATTACAAGGGCCCTACAGTGGGGCTAGGGAAATACGTGACGCCAAAAGACTACTTTGGCGACAAGAGCAAAAGAAGCAAAAGAAAAACAGAGGCATGCAACTAGACCTCCGGCCTTGACGAACTAGGAGTCGACGTTGGCTGGATCCCGAGATACGCCAAGATTTTCTTCGTATTGGGCTTGGCCGCCTTCATCGTGACTTCCACCTCGACCGTTCTATCGGATCGGTGTCGCCAACCTTTGTCCGAGCCGAGAGTCCGCCGACCGTCGGCAACCGTAGCAACAAGTATTTTCAACCGCTACCTTCATGTTCTCATGGCGCAGCTTCAGCCCAAGATCTTCCGATGTATTGAACATCTTGGCGAGGTCAAGGAAAGTCGAAGGTTCCTCTTTCTTCGGGAAGAAGTAGGGGAACAACGCCGACAAAGCCCCACTGGCATTGGCCACACCTTCACGAATTTCGCGTCCATGGGACTCTAGAAGAGAAAGTGCGTCAAGGAGAGGGTCATTGACAGATTTTTCCAGATCAAAATCTTGGTTGGTTTGAGCTGCCATATAAAACAGAATGTTAGTCGAAAACCAAGAAACAAGAAGTACAAACAAAACAGAAGGGACAAGCGATATTACTCAGCGTGCGTCGACTTTGCGAATTCAAGCGCTTGATGATCCCTTGTTCTCGTGCAACCTCGTGCAGATTTTTGCTCGTGCAAGGCGGACTCAAGCATCTTTGAGCCTTTGCCGCAATTCTTCGACACTAGCAGCCTTTGCCTTGGCATCATCGGCTTCAGCTCGGCTTCGCTAGCGGCAAGTTCAGCCTTCTTGCGAGCCGTTTCACTTTTCTCGAGATTCCGAGAAAGTGTCTCGGCACGTTTGTTAGCCTCTGCAAGTTTTTCTGTTGAGAAAGGAAAAGAAAGAGAAGAAAGATTCAAAATAGCGACAAGCAGAAGGAGTAAAAATTCAAGGAAAAACAGCAAGTACAACAGTCGTTACCTTCGGCTCTTGGTGGCATACTCGCGGTACCCAATAAATTGGGACCCGATGCGGATGAGATCTTTGATCATAGGCTGTCAAAGAAAAAAGTAAGAAGGGGAAAAACTTCGGCATTACAAGAGTAAGGGTCCGCAAAAGCAAAATAGAGGAAATATAGATCTCGATAAACTTACATCATCTAAGAGCTGCGACGAAGAGCTGCCCAATTGAGGAGGAGGCTCAACGACCATTTCAACCCTTGCCCTTTTTGGCGAAGGGACAAGGGGGCTTGACGGTGGAGTAGTAGTGACGACGTTTTGTTGGGGAGACGATGTTTCATCTCCTTCAACTAACGTGTCTGAAACAAGCACAGTACGTGACGTGCTGGTCCGAGGAGCTACGTCAGTAGCTGGTACTTCCTCCTCATCACTAGTAAACAAAAATCGACAGGTATAAAAAGCAAGACGAGAGTTAAACTTTTCGAGTACATCAAAAAAGGAGGAGAGATAAAATTGACTTACGAGCTGATGAGGGACTCAAAATAAGGATCATAAGCTGCCTTCGGATCCGAAGGAACAACTTCTTCAGCCTTAGAAATGCCAGACTCCTCGACTTCAGTCCTTTTCCTTTTGTTCGGAGAAACAGCAGGAGGAAGGGATTCAGTCGACTCACTGGCCTCAGACTCAGCCTCTCTCTCATGAGAAGCCGCAGATTTGTGAGAACCCGCAACTTCACTTTCAGGAACAGAAGAAGCTTGAGTATCGTCGGCAACGATGGTCATTTCTTCGACCTCTCCACCCTCGGGAAGAGGAGGAAGGGAAGTTATACTAGGATGATCCTGAAAAAATAGAAACCAAAGAAAAAGTAAAGACATGACAGTACAATGAGATGCAAGAAAAAAGGTGCAACAAGATAAAAACGCGGAAAGACAAAATACCTTGGGGAGTGGATTGGTGGAGCTGTATGGTTCCACACGACAAGAAGAAGGAACTGGATCTTTGCCCGGGCGAGAAAGCCTTCGAACCAACTTCTCCAAGTCCTTGGTGGAAAGGTCACCGGAGATTCGGTTGGCGTCATTTTCACCGAGTACGTCCACGGGGGATTTTTGCGAGCCCGAAGAGGCTGCACTCTAATCCTAAGGAAGTAAGCAGATGATTTGAACACCGGATAGCTCCTCGCCTCGAGTATTTTGAAGTCGGCGAATGCGAGACATGAGCGCCTCTGTCGCCTTTTCTCTTCCTCAGAAGCTTCGGCATCCCAGGAGCAACGGCGCTGAATTTTGGCACTCCCGTCGAAGGGAATTATGTTGTGCTCAACGGAGTTGGCGCTTTCTTCGTGAATGTAAAGCCACTTCTTGCGCCATCCTTGGACAGAATCAGGAAACTTGACGTCGAAATAATCGACATCAGTACGAATACAGATAACAACGCCACCTATGTTATAAGTGACGTTGTGGGAGCCATTGCGGCGGAGGCAGAAGATGCGTTTCCAAAGAGCCCAATTAGGAGCAACTCCAAGAAAGCATTCGCAAAGGGTGATAAAAATAGAAATGTGAAGGATGGAATTGGGGGTCGATGATGCAGTTGAATCCCATAGACAAAGAGAAGACCGCGGAGGAAATCATGGATTGGGGTAGAGAGGCCGCGGATAAGATGATCAACGAAACTAACCCGATACTCCATTGGAGGCTTGGGATAGCTTTCTTCACCGGGAAAGCGGATGGCGCCTTCCTTCTTCATCGGGCCAAGCCTTTTCATCAGAGTTGGAGTCTTGGTTGGAGATCTTGGATCTCTCCCACTCAAAATCATCGCCGGCCATCGCGGACTCGGAGTGCTGTGGCGGGTCAAACGCGCACGCGGCGGCATCCACGGAAGCGGGTTGAGCAATGTATGCGAGAGCGGGAAATCGGCGAAGATTGGGCGCAGAGGAAGATTTGCGAAGAGGAACAGGTGAGCGGCGCAAGCGAGGGAATGAACGGAGGTTGAAGACAGGTTTATATAAGAA
Organism: Lolium rigidum; assembly: GCF_022539505.1. Taxonomy (NCBI): domain Eukaryota; kingdom Viridiplantae; phylum Streptophyta; class Magnoliopsida; order Poales; family Poaceae; genus Lolium; species Lolium rigidum. The sequence goes on along the minus strand of NC_061511.1, from coordinate 190,769,113 downwards.
TTGGGTGAAGCAGTGTACCGTTGGATGAGGAAATCGTGTGGTGAGAATTGATCTTCTGGTTACAAGGGCAAAAAAGTATTTTTACTCGGGACAAGCGTTACCGCACGAGCACCAGTAAAAGCGGAGGACGTGTGTCCCCCACTTGCACGACGTGTCAACATGGTGGGAACGACGGACCCACAAAGCAGGAAAATATCGACCCAGTGATAGAGTTGAAGAAAATTTGACAAGGGAAAGTATGTCGACAAGTTAAAGGAGAATGGCGACAAGATAAGTTATTTGAATGCATCGGGAGCTTTTGGTCAGAAACAAGTTTTTGCCCAAATGCTCGGGGGCTACTTTGAAAAAAGAAAAATTTCGACAATGGCAAAAATAGAAAATGTTGAGTCTACAGTCAAGCACAAGTTCTTGGCTGTAGCCTCGGGGCTACTCCCATCAGGAGCGCTGTTCGCGCATCCGATAAAAAAAGGAAAAACAAAAAAGAAAGAGAGAAGAAGGAGGAAAGAATATCAAGAGATAATGGCAATATAGTGACAAGGTGGACTAAAATGTTGAGCCTACAACCAAGCACAAGTTCTTGGTTGTAGCCTCGGGGGCTACTCCCATCGGGAACGCCTGTTCGCGTGCCCGATGAAATTGACAAAGGAAAAATAGAACAAGCAAGAGAATATATTTCGAGTTATCATTAACTCTCCATATACTCCCATCGGGAAAGCAATATAAGTCATATTTGACTCAATAAAATGTGCCATTCCAGCAGCCGGAAAAGCACTCGACAATATATTCTCATAACGCCGAAGTTGCGATCAATTTCTGAATGCCGCAAAATTGCGAAGGTAAGACCCCGGACCTATTCTCGCTGGGCGTGGCATCGCCGAAGACTCGCGCTCTGCTACTTTTATCCGTATCAACGGATACGAAGAAAAATCCTGACGGACGCGTTAGGTACTCGATAAATTTAACCGGGACTCGACGGAATGGTAAGACCTTAAGCGGCGCTCGTCGAAGTTTACACCGGTATCCCGAAATCATGTCCGGGGACGTGATTTTGAAGTAGGTTTTTGCGGATTGCCACTAGAGCATTTAACTAGTACCTGATCCGTCGGATGAACTAGCCCCAACTACCAATATCCTCGTACAATATAGAATTTTGTGAGAAAAAGTATGAAAGTTAGAGCTTTCGAGTAAAAATAAACAAGAGAGATTTTCCCCGACTCTATGATTCAAGCAAAATCTCGGGGGCTACCGACATAGGCATCCCAAATGGGCCTGCCTAATATAGTACCCGGGGTTTATTGAAGGCCCACTACCCGAAGAATAAGAAGACTCGAGAGCCCAAGATGTATTTAAGGAAAAGATAGAGTTGTAATAGGAAGTGTTATTTGTAATCCGGCGGGATGAGTTAGAAACCGTCCCGGACTATGTAATCCTTGTATAGCACGAATCCCTCGGCTCCACCTATATAAAGGGGGGTCGAGGGACGAGAAGATCATCGAATCATTGTCTCGCAAACCCTAGTTTTCATATTCGTCGAGTACTTTTCGGCTGAAACCTTCGAGATCTACTTGCCCTCTACTTCTAACTAAACCCTAGCCTATAATCCATAGGCATTGACAAGTTAATCCCTTGTCACCCGCGGACCTTAAACACTGGACATTGCACTTCGACGGTTCTAAAAACCTCGAAGGGGCGGGCGCGGGAGTCGTCCTCACATCACCAAAGGGCGACACAGTGAAGTACGTCCTGCAACTTAGATTCGAGCCCTGCACCAACAACATGGCCGAGTACGAGGCGCTCCTACACGGCATGCGAGTCGCAAAAGAGATGGGCGCAACACGGCTGCGCTGCCTCGGCGATTCCGACCTAGTCGCCAGCCAGACCTCCGGCACCTGCGACGCCACCGACGCCAACATGATCGCTTACAAGCGCGCCGTCGACCAAGCCGGCGCTAGCTTCGCCGGCCACATCGTCGAATGGGTCGACAGGCGCAAGAACGAAGAAGCCGACGCGCTAGCCAGAATCGGGTCCAAGCGACTCCAACCCCCTCCGGGCGTCGTCCTGGACATCCTCGCCCACCCTCGGTGCGCGCACCACGCGAGCTGGACATTGCCGAGCCACCTGCTCCCGACTCCACCTTAGTCGCACTCACCGCCGATAGCGTCGATTGGACCGAGCCATACATAAGTTACCTTGAGCGCCGGGCACCGCCAATGGATGAGGCCAAAGCACGGGCCATCGTGCGCGGATGCAAGTCCTTCACCATTATCAACAATGAGCTATACAAGCGCAAGTGTCTCGGGAGTGTTCCAACGATGCGTCGCTACTACGGAAGGGCGCAACATCCTGCGCGACATCCACGCAGGGGATCTGCGGCCACCACGCGAGCGCGCGTTCAATCGTCGCCAAGGCCTTTCGTCACGGCTTCTACCGGCCAACAGCCCACGAAGATGCGAGTCGCCCTCGTCCGTTCGTGCGCCGGATGCCAAAAGTATGCAAGCCGGTCGCACATGCCGGGGTCGGCATTGAAGACCATCCCCCTCACCCGGCCCTTCGCCGTCCGGGGGCATGGACATGGTGGGAAAATTCAAAACGGCCCCGGCGGATACACTCACCTCCTGGTGGCGGTGGACAAGTTCACCAAATGGGTGGAAGCAAAGCCCATAAAGAAGTGCGATGGGAAGACAGCCACAAAGTTCCTACGCGAGCTTATCTATCGGTATGGCTACCCTCACAGTATCATAACCGACAACGGCACCAACTTCGCGAAGGGGGAAATGGCTGATTTCTGCGAAGAAAAGGGCATCCGACTCGACCTCGCCTCAGTCGCCCACCCCGAGTCGAACGGCCAAGCAGAAAGGGCCAACCAGAGCATCCTTCATGGACTCAAACCGCGCCTCGTCGTGCCCCTAGAGCGCGCAGCCGGTTGCTGGGCAGAGGAGCTCTCTTCAGTACTATGGGGCATCCGCACAACGCCTAACAGGTCAACCGGCTTCACGCCTTTCTTCCTGGTGTATGGCACCGAAGCCGTCATGCCTACGGACATCGCCTACGACTCGCCTCGGGTCGCCAACTACGCCGAACAAGACAACGAGCGAGCTCGCCAAGATGACGTCGACCTCCTCGACGAGGCCAGAGACCTCGCACTCTCCAGAACCGCCATTTACCAGCAAGACCTCCGTCGCTACCACAGTCGCCGTGTTCGGAGTCGCTCCTTTCAAGTCGGCGACCTGGTACTTCGGCTAATCCAGGACAAGAAAGGGATGCACAAGCTGTCCCCGCCCTGGGAAGGACCGTTCGCCGTCAGCCGCGTACTCGGCAACGACTCCTACTACCTCATCGACGTCCGCAAGGATGACAAAGGCGAACCACTCACCAAAGAGGTGGAGCGTCCCTGGAACATCAACCTCCTCCGACGGTTTTATACCTAAGGACAAAAATGTAGCCCAACAATTCAGAGGTTAATAAAAGTCGCCGACCATTTTTGATCTCCAGCTTCGACTACCTCACCCTCACCCGCCAGATATCCTCATCTCTCATCCCGGTATACACCGGCCCAGTCGCCGCGATGAGCGATTAGGTACTGAGAGACCTCCGGTCGCCGCTGCTGGAAGAGCGAAGTCCACGATCGGCCAAGTAGCCGAGCTAACAAGGGCGTGACGGGGTGACCGGTCGCAACACCAGGTCCGGCCACCCACCACCCCTTACGCTTTCGGGTGAAAACGGCGACTGGAACCCACAGCAGGGCCGCATGCTCGGCCAGCCCCACGGGCCACGGCGACCGCCTCGTGCTACGATATACAGCACAACAATGCCCTCCTCTACCTTAGGCTGGCGACTTGCGTGGCTAAGTACTTCGACTAGGGACCCCGCAAACGGACCCGCGGCTCGCCAAGGAAAATACGCCCGCAATGACCCCCTTTGGAGTCGCCCAGCGACTGGCTCACCGAGCCACGACGAGTGGCGCGCTACATCCGAACAGCGCAAACTACAACCCACCGCTACTCCACCCATGAGGCTGCTATTTGTACTATAATGACTACGTACTGCGACTGGGGACGCCCAGCTCGAAAAGGAAAACAGTCAAGTCAATAGCCCTCATCGTGGTCGCAAGGCGACTGGCCCGAAGGCCATGGATAGTCGGAACCAACTCCAACGCATCGCCGCAACAAATAACGCAAATTCAAAAGCAACCACCAAATTATATTTAAGCAAAAGTTATCACTGTATTTACAACTGACACCCGCCCGCGGGAATCCAAGCTCCTTCTTACACAGGGACTCAGGAAGCTACGAGGACGACCCCGGAGCCCCCTCTACGACAGGCTCGGCGCCACCATCGCCGTGACGAAACTTCGGCGTGTACAGCACGACCGGGTACGTCGACAACGAGCCGGCGGCCGCGGCATGGAAGAGGCGCTCCGCAGGGAAGTCCACCGGGCCTTGCTCCTTCTCTGCGTCCCCAGGCGCCGCTTGGCTGGGGATGTGAGTCTCCAAGTCCGCGGTCGCCAGCACTCGGTCGGCAAAGGGGCGCACCGCGTCCATCAGCCGCAGCACTTCGGCAACATCAAATTCGCCGGTCTCCGAGGGGAAGCCCGCGAGTAACCTCCTCCACGTCGAACCCCTCGGAGTAGTGCGCCGGCCACCATGCTCGGAGCCATGGTAATACCAACGCGGCGAGGAGGAACGGCGAAGCCGGTCCACAACAGCCGGAATGTTGGACACGGCCTTGAAGACGGACGACGTGTCCCGCGGCATCACCTCCCGCGGACTCAGGTACTGGAGCGCGGCCAGTATCTCCCCCGCACAGGCGATGATACGCGCGGTCGCGGTCGACAGGCATTCCCGCGGGGTCGCCGTCTCCACGAAGTCGCACGTTCCTGCCATCAAAAACACAAAGGGAAAATGAGAACTCCACCCAAAAGCCAACTCGACATGCTCGGGGACTGGCCCTCGAAGCTGACTCGCCACGCTCGGGGACTGGCCCCCGCAGCCAACTCGCCATGCACGGGGACTGGCCCCCGAAGCCGACTCGCCACGCTCGGGGACTGGCCCCCGAGGCCGACTCGCCATGCTCGGGGACTGGCCCCCGAGGCCGACTCGCCATGCTCGGGGACTGGCGGTAATGGAGACTCGACGAGGAAAAACAGCAAACCTGAGCACAGGAGCTTACCGAGAATCTGCCGCGACATCTCCCGGACGAAAGCCTCGAAGTTGGTCTTCTCGGCTTGTACCGCCAGGACGGTGCCTTCGGACGCCTCCTTTTCCGCAGCCAACTCCTTGGCGTGCTGCTGCTTCAAGGCCGCAATCTCCTCCCGCAGAGACGCGGCAGCCCCACGCGCGGAGTCCCGCGCTTCAGTCGCGGCCGTCAGCTTCCCCTTGTACTCGGTGATGACGTCTTCCAGTTCCCGGCCCTTCGCTCCAGGACCTTGGTCAGATCGGCCACCTCCGCTTCGCCTTTTTCCGGGCCTCTTCGGCCTGCGTCGCCCGGAAGTCGGCTTCGCGGTAGAAAGACTCCTTGACGAATCCTTCCCGAGCCTCGGCAAGAGCCTTTTCCTGCGCCTCTGCTGCCAAAAATAGAAAATGGTGAGAACCGAAAGCTCATCCAAGAACAGCGATACCGAAAGAGGAAGGCGAGTGGGCGTGACTTACCGCCCGGGGCAATCAACTTGCGGTTCTTTTGAGCCGCCTCTTCCACGAGCGTGGTTAATCTCTTAACCTCCGCCTCGCAAAAATTCAAGAACAATGCAAAAGGTCAACAAAAGGAAACAAACAAAAGGAGACTCGACTCGCCCCTTCAGACCAAGTCGACCCTCGGGGACTGGGGGCGACTAGACTAAGAGTTCAGAAACACTCACCGCGTATGCTTCACCAAGTGCCGTATGGAGCTCGGCGAAGGTCAAGGTAGAAGGCGGCGGGTGGCGCGACCCGGTCACCTCTCCAGCCTCGCGTCACCGCCTCGGTCGACGGCGCCTCGACCACCCGAGTGTCGGCGTCATCGAGTGGGGCTCGGTCCTGGCAGCCTTGGACCGGCGCTCCTTCGATGGCTCCGAGAGGCCGCTCTTCTCAACGACGATATCCTCGACCTCGGGCGCTTCCTGCTCCTTGGTCGACTCGACGGCCGCAGACCCCTTCTCCACCATGGGCGGAACGGAGTCCGACCCGGTCGCTGCACTCGCCATCCCCCCACGAGCCATGCTGGGTAGAGGGAAGACCTTGGCGGTGGACTCGGCGTGGCGGGCTCCCACTTTCTCAGCTTGGCTCGCGGCGGCAGGCTCTTCCGGAGCCGACCCCGCGCCCCCAAGATCGGACGGCGCCGCTTTCTTCTCTCGCGGCTTTCTTCTTCGCCTCAGCCGCCTTTGTGGCCGCTGCCCCAGCCACGGCCGGTTTCACCAAGGTCTTCTTCTTGGACCTACAGGGAGGCAAGGTGAGTCGACACCCAATCCCGCCACAAGGAGAATAAGTCTGGCGAGGAACACTTACTTCACGGTGGGGATTGCTCTTACGCCGGGGCCGGCCCGAGCTCCCGCGTCAATCGCATCCTTCAGAGGGCGCTGAAGCCTCATAGAACCCTCCAGGAGAGTGGGGCGCAAGCGCTTCGACAGCGGCTCGGCCCCTTCCTTGGAAGGCTCCGCCTCGCCCTCCGGACGCGAGGTCGCCTCCTCCTCAACCGCGCCCTGGGACGAGGACCCGACATTCCTCTTCGTCCCGCGCGGGAGTCTGATGAAGTCTCGCGCCTCGGAGTCCGACTCGGTGCGCTCCTCCTCATCATCGACCTCCTCCTCTTCGCCTTCGGTCATTTCTGGTGGTTCCTTCCCGGCAAGGGGGGGAAGGTGGTCGGCGATTTTCTGCCAGCGCTGCATTTGAATCAAGGAAACGAGTCAGAAATGAGAAAATGAGGCCAATCCATGCGGAGTCCCTATTCTAAAATGATACCTGGGGCGCCGGGGTTTCTTCAGAATAAGGCTGCAGGCCGTCCTCGAAGGAGGTAAAAGTGGCCGTGGTGACCTTGGCGAGCGCCTTCCGGTACTCGCCCTCGTCCCACTCAGTCGCCGTCGACCGGGTGCAGTCGTTTTGCCCCCGGTACTCCCACATGGGGTGAGCCCGGCACCGCAGGGGGATTAGCCGCCGACCAAGCCAGCAGTTGTACATATCAACCGCCGTCAGGCCACTATCCTTCAGCGCCTGGATCGCTTGGCGCATCTCCTTCACCACCTCCTCCTGCTCGCGCGGTAGCGACCGGACATTAAGGCGCCGCGGGACGCTTGGCTCGGGGCTGTACTGAGGAATGCAGACCTCGCCGGGAGGAGTGTACTCTTTGGCATAAAACCAGAAGCGGCGCCACAGTGACTGCGCCTTCTTGGGAAGCGCCATGTCGATGAAGCTCTCCCCGGACTTCACCTGGAAGGTGATCCCGCCGTTCGGGATGAGAGCTTCGCTGTTCTTGCTGGCCCGAGTCGCCCGCCCGTGGAAGATGGACACCCACAGCGGGAAGTATGGCGGACAGCCCAAATAGCATTCGCACAACGCCACGAACGGAGAAATCTGTTGGACGCTGTGCGGCCCGAGGTCGGAGACCTTGATGCTGTAAAAGGCCAGCGAGCTGCCGGAGGAAATCGGAAGTGGGGAGAGCGAACCCGCGATCAAGGAAGCTCGGGAAGAGCACGAACTCCCCAGGCCGCGGGAGGGGCTCCACCTCGTTCGCCGGCGGAACCCGCCACCGCTCCTTGTTGAACTCGGGGATGACCCCGGACGCAACGTACGGGAGGAGAGACTCCCGCGTGACCTTCGACTTGCCCCAACCCTTCGTCGCCATGGATACGTGTGAAGTTTGGAATGGAGGTGAGATGGGAAGAAGATGGGAGAAGAGTGCGGAGGAGTGACGAACCCTAATCCCAGGGGTGATCCTTTATACCACCCGCACTCGCCCGGATTAAGGATGAAATCGTTCGTTAAATCGTCCCGGAATCGCCGCCCCGCAATCAACGGTCGAGATCCGCGCCGGTTCCGGCCGAGTAGCCGTTAAACTAGCCGTTAGCGGTCACGTCAGGCCCAACGGTCAAACAGCATGCAAGTGGTTCACGCCTCGGTCAACGTGAAATCCAGCCGTTGGCTCCTCCACGTGTCTTCATGGTAAATGCGCGCCGACTGGCCCACGACGACTGGCTAGCGCCGACTGTCATACGCCGACCAGCCCACGACGACTGGCAGACGCCGACTGTCCTACGCCGACTAGCTCTCACCGACTGGTTCACGCCGACTGGCCCTCGCCGACTGGTTCACACCGATTGGCATACGCCGACTGGCTCTCACCGACTGGTTCACGCCAACTGGTTCACGCTGATTGGCCTACGCCGACTGGCTCGTTTCGACTGCCTCTTGTTTCACGATTGTTTCCTCTATTTCAGGAGCCCGTCGCCGATTCACCTCGACCCATCGTCAAGCCTCTTCGCTCCTTGCCTCAAGCCCGCGCTAAATCCACGACGCGCTCGGGGACTACTGATGGGGATACACCCAAGGGGGTGGGTCGCCAGTCCCACTCGCCGTGGGGACGAAGGCCCAGGTGGACTGCCAGTCGCCCAAGCGACTGGGCCCAAAGGCGACTGGGCCGCGATCCTAAGGAGAAGATCTGTGCGACTGGATTAGAAGATTACTTGCTAGGGGGTTAACGAATCCCGGATTAATAGCAACGAATATGATTTGGAGTTATCGCCATGTAACCCTAAGTCGGGGGTGTCTATATAAACCCCCGAGCTTAAACCCTAGAGGACACTTGATTTGAGATCTAATCTCTCTTTGTAAGCTCACGGCGTAGCCGCCGACTGAGCCCCCCCATTGTAATTCTCCACTGAGCAATAAGATCTAGCAGGACGTAGGCCTTTTACTCTCCGGAGGGGCTGAACCTGGGTAAAACCCTTGCGTCTCTTGCACCTCGACCCGTAGATGGCGATGTTCCCTTCCCCTCGCATCAACGAAGTGCTACCCCCTGTAGCATCTGCCGTGGCCACATCCACGACAGTCGCTGTTGTCGATGTCGTCGGCGCTGCTCCCGGGAAGTTCCTCGTCGCTGCTGCCCCAGCCCCCGGCCGGAGCTTCTTCTTCCTCGTCATCATCATCATCCTCGCTGTCCGCCCAAGAGCGGAAGCGCTTTGTCGGCGGGTATCCGATGGAGGAGGAGGATTCATCCTCCTCTTCTTCCTCCTCATCGTCATCATCGTCTTCGCTGTCCGCCCAAGCGCGGAATCGCTTTGCCGGCGGATGCTTAGCGGGGGAGGAGGGATCATCCTTCTCCTTTTCCTCTTCTTCCTCTACTTCTTCTTCTTCCTCCTTCCTGTCGGAGGAGGTGGGTTTCACCCAGGGATGGAGGTCGTCTTCGCTTTCGTTTATCAGCTCCCCTTCGATGAGGAACTTGAGGTCGTCTTCTCCATCGGTCAGAGGCAGGTCGCCATCTGACCCGACGAATGCTTCGGGTGGACCGTCTGGCACATGGTCGAATTTCCACTCCGGTTCTCTTGAGGAGAAAGACTGGAGGGAGAGGCCGGAGGAGACGGAGGAAGAAGAAGACATTGCTACAGGGAGAGAGGTTTTTTTTGGTGCCGACAGCTAGAACAGAGGAAGGGGATGAAGAAGACTGATCAATCGGCACGGTTAAATAATGAGGAGCCCAGTGGAGGTTTAATGCCATTGCAGTTTCCGAGGAAGTGATGCTAAAGCTATCAAATTTTGCAAAGAAGTTTAGAAGACAAGGTGTCATGATGAAGGATGCTGCAACGGTTCTGCTCTGCCACGACATGACCCGACGAAAGCAAAGCGTAATGATTTTGGAAATGTCATTTCCAAAACCAGGGGGGCATGTGTTATCACCAGAATTTGACCGGATCAGAGGTGGGCCGCGATCGAGATGGGTTTGAAGATTATATACATAGAAGGAATACATGGATCGGCCTTGTGTACCAAGTTTGGGCTAATTGCCCGTGTATCTGTACCATAGTAGGATACGTATCGTTTAGAAGTTAGAGTTTTACCCGTGCACGGTTAGGTGCACGCCTGAATTAGAAAGTCCCCCGGACTATAAATATGTATCTAAGGTTTATGGAATAAACAACAACCAACGTTCAACACAACCAATCTCGGCGCATCGCCAACTCCTTCGTCTCGAGGGTTTCTCCGGTAAGCACCATGCTGCCTAGATCGCATCTTGCGATCTAGGCAGCACAAGCTTATTACGTTGTTCATGCGTTGCTCGTGCTCGAAGCCTTTTTGATGGCGAGCAACGTAGTTATCTTAGATGTGTTAGGGTTAGCATTGTTCTTCGTATCATATGCTCGTCGTAGTGCAACCCTTATGCATCTAGCCGCCCTTACACCTATCTCAGGTGTAGGGGCGGCACCCCGCTTGATCATTGTTTAGTAGATCCGATCCGTTACGGTTGCTCCTTGTTCTTCAAGGATTAGTTTAATATCCGCAATAGTTAGGCCTTACAAAGGGTTGGAGGATCCAGCGGCGTGTAGGGTGTAGTTTGCTAGCCCTAGACAGGATGTTCCGGGGATCGACCTCGTGTTGGTTTTTAGGCCCCGTCTAGGATCGGCTTACGATCACCGTACGCGAGCGCGAGGCCCAATCGTGAGTAGGATGATCCGATTATGCGGTGAAAACCCTAAATCGTCGTAGATCGCATTAGCTTTATCTTGATCAAGCAGGACCACCATATATTCGGACACCTTGTACGAATCATGGGTGGATCGGCTCTTTGAGCCGATTCACAGGACAACCTGAGAGCCGATCGAGGCTCGTATTTAATGTTTACGTGTATGCCATGCAGGAAACTAAGCGAGGCATCATCCAACACCTTCCCGACCGGGTATAGGTCAGGTGGCACGCCCTTGCGACGAGCATCGGACGTGTGACCAGAAGGCTTTGCGGGCCGTCGCTCTGAGGGACTGGGGCCAGCCGCAGCCCTAGTTGTTCCCGGCTCTACGGTGTTGCCAGTCGCTGCCCGCCGGTGGATTTCTGACCGCAACAGATATATGGATTTATGCACGATTGTTGGAAATCCAGGAGGAGATACATCCTTCATATTGGTTTCAGCTAGATGGTTGGAAAAGCTATTGTATGATGGTACACAAACAACTGGTAATACCTAGAAGATATGACTTGTTGAATTATTTGCTTCTGGTGCATCCTTCATATTTCATGAGTGTATCCTTTGGCGCACCAATAGAAGCTGTATTTGCATGGGTTATTGATATATGAGGAACACTCACTTGACCCCAATAAATCTTTGCTGGCTTTCAGAAAATTTAGGATGTAGCTAAGCTGATGTGATCTCTGTATATATGCTTGGTGGCAATTATAATGAGATCACCTTGTGACTTTCAAAGGTCATCTTTCCTTTATCTTAAGATGATGGGAAAATGTTGCAAAAAGTCGAATATGTCATTCATGTTAATTTTGTTTGTTTCTTAACTTTCTCGAATAGTTAGGTTTGCTGTTTATATGCTTGGTAGCTAAGCGATGTTATCTTTATAATCATTTCTTCTATCACACATTATAAGGAGTTGATGTTTCAAATAATCCTTATAGAATGCTGCCTATTACGGATACAGTCATCATCCGTATGATATACGCTAGCATCCAGGGAATATTGATACTAAGGAAGGTGTGCTGCCATGGGTAACTCTGCTGGAGCAGTTGGTGTCGGTTCAAGACATTCATGCTGCTAGGAGGTGTAGCTTGACAACCAGGACATCCAATGGGATTGATCTGTAGTGGACTTTATGCAAGTACTGTAGGTTGTGGCGCGGCGGCACGCCGCGCCCGTGGGGCATTCTTTTAGTGTGTATTTTGAAAGTTCACCAAACATCCGCTTTTGTCCGTTAGCTCTAAATGGCGCAAATATGCGGTAAATATTATTAAATTGTTGAAGTTTTTTTATGTTGGAAGTTGTGTCGAAAAATTACCGCGAGAGGGAAAAAACCGCCGCGCCCGTGGTGGTATAATTTTTAGTTTTGTTTTACATGCACTAAATATCCACATTTGGCTGTTTGCTCTAAATAGTGCGACGTAGAAAAATTACCGCGAGAGAGGGGAAAAACCGTCGCGTTCCTCGGCGGCATTTTTTTGAGTTTTTTTACTGCACTAAATATCCACATTTGAACATTTGCTCTAAATTGCGCGAATGTTTGAAAAATATATTAAATTGTTGTTTTTTTGTCAAAAGTTGCGTTGGAAAATTACCGCGAAAGGAGAAAAAATCGGCACTCTTTCATACGTGTGTGTTGCTGATATCACTGTTCATGGCAACCGGCACTGTTCATCGAGTACTGTTCATCCACCGGTACTGTTCACGACACTGTTCAGCACTGTTCACCGCTGTTTCTGTAACATCCTACCAACGTGTCGCGTTTTTATTGGCAAAAAATAGCTTGTGAACAGTGCCGTGTGAGGTTTAGCTTCCCGGAGCGCTTGAAATCAGCCATCCTTTATATATAGTATATATGTATTTGCATGGGTTATTGATATATGAGGAACACTCACTTGACCCCAATAAATCTTTGCTGGCTTTCAGAAAATTTAGGATGTAGCTAAGCGATGTGATCTCTCGTATATATGCTTGGTGGCAATTATAATGAGATCACCTTGTGACTTTCAAAGGTCATCTTTCCTTTATCTTAAGATGATGGGAAAATGTTGCAAAAAGTCGAATATGTCATTCATGTTAATTTTGTTTGTTTCTTAACTTTCTCGAATAGTTAGGTTTGCTGTTTATATGCTTGGTAGCTAAGCGATGTTATCTTTATAATCATTTCTTCTATCACACATTATAAGGAGTTGATGTTTCAAATAATCCTTATAGAATGCTGCCTATTACGGATACAGTCATCATCTGTATGATATACGCTAGCATCCAGGGAATATTGATACTAAGGAAGGTGTGCTGCCATGGGTAACTCTGCTGGAGCAGTTGGTGTCGGTTCAAGACATTCATGCTGCTAGGAGGTGTAGCTTGACAACCAGGACATCCAATGGGATTGATCCGTAGTGGACTTTATGCAAGTACTGTAGGTTGTGGCGCGGCGGCACGCCGCGCCCGTGGGGCATTCTTTTAGTGTGTATTTTGAAAGTTCACCAAACATCCGCTTTTGTCCGTTAGCTCTAAATGGCGCAAATATGCGGTAAATATTATTAAATTGTTGAAGTTTTTTTATGTTGGAAGTTGTGTCGAAAAATTACCGCGAGAGGGGAAAAAACCGCCGCGCCCGTGGTGGTATAATTTTTAGTTTTGTTTTACATGCACTAAATATCCACATTTGGCTGTTTGCTCTAAATAGTGCGACGTAGAAAAATTACCGCGAGAGAGGGGAAAAAACCGTCGCGTTCCTGGCGGCATTTTTTTGAGTTTTTTTACTGCACTAAATATCCACATTTGAACATTTGCTCTAAATTGCGCGAATGTTTGAAAAATATATTAAATTGTTGTTTTTTTGTCAAAAGTTGCGTTGGAAAATTACCGCGAAAGGAGAAAAAATCGGCACTCTTTCATACGTGTGTGTTGCTGATATCACTGTTCATGGCAACCGGCACTGTTCATCGAGTACTGTTCATCCACCGGTACTGTTCACGACACTGTTCAGCACTGTTCACCGCTGTTTCTGTAACATCCTACCAACGTGTCGCGTTTTTATTGGCAAAAAATAGCTTGTGAACAGTGCCGTGTGAGGTTTAGCTTCCCAGAGCGCTTGAAATCAGCCATCCTTTATATATAGTATATATGTATTTGCATGGGTTATTGATATATGAGGAACACTCACTTGACCCCAATAAATCTTTGCTGGCTTTCAGAAAATTTAGGATGTAGCTAAGCGATGTGATCTCTGTATATATGCTTGGTGGCAATTATAATGAGATCACCTTGTGACTTTCAAAGGTCATCTTTCCTTTATCTTAAGATGATGGGAAAATGTTGCAAAAAGTCGAATATGTCATTCATGTTAATTTTGTTTGTTTCTTAACTTTCTCGAATAGTTAGGTTTGCTGTTTATATGCTTGGTAGCTAAGCGATGTTATCTTTATAATCATTTCTTCTATCACACATTATAAGGAGTTGATGTTTCAAATAATCCTTATAGAATGCTGCCTATTACGGATACAGTCATCATCTGTATGATATACGCTAGCATCCAGGGAATATTGATACTAAGGAAGGTGTGCTGCCATGGGTAACTCTGCTGGAGCAGTTGGTGTCGGTTCAAGACATTCATGCTGCTAGGAGGTGTAGCTTGACAACCAGGACATCCAATGGGATTGATCTGTAGTGGACTTTATGCAAGTACTCGTAGGTTGTGGCGCGGCGGCACGCCGCGCCCGTGGGGCATTCTTTTAGTGTGTATTTTGAAAGTTCACCAAACATCCGCTTTTGTCCGTTAGCTCTAAATGGCGCAAATATGCGGTAAATATTATTAAATTGTTGAAGTTTTTTTATGTTGGAAGTTGTGTCGAAAAATTACCGCGAGAGGGAAAAAACCGCCGCGCCCGTGGTGGTATAATTTTTAGTTTTGTTTTACATGCACTAAATATCCACATTTGGCTGTTTGCTCTAAATAGTGCGACGTAGAAAAATTACCGCGAGAGAGGGGAAAAAACCGTCGCGTTCCTGGCGGCATTTTTTGAGTTTTTTTACTGCACTAAATATCCACATTTGAACATTTGCTCTAAATTGCGCGAATGTTTGAAAAATATATTAAATTGTTGTTTTTTTGTCAAAAATTGCGTTGGAAAATTACCGCGAAAGGAGAAAAAATCGGCACTCTTTCATACGTGTGTGTTGCTGATATCACTGTTCATGGCAACCGGCACTGTTCATCGAGTACTGTTCATCCACCGGTACTGTTCACGACACTGTTCAGCACTGTTCACCGCTGTTTCTGTAACATCCTACCAACGTGTCGCGTTTTTATTGGCAAAAAATAGCTTGTGAACAGTGCCGTGTGAGGTTTAGCTTCCCAGAGCGCTTGAAATCAGCCATCCTTTATATATAGTATATATTATTATTGTGTATGGCCTCTCAAGATGTTGTGTGACTACGTTCTGCCCAGTTTGGCACGTGCAGCCACTCTTTTTATATGGCATAGCATACTACTATTGTACATGCACTCTGTTATCTTAAATCAGATATATGGTACTCCCTCCGGTCCTTTTTAATTGACTCGAATTTAGTACAAAGTTGTACTAAATCCGAGTCAATTAAAAGAGACCGGGGGAGTATTTGTGAAGATATAAATATTCTGGCTGAAAATAAAACTAACCGACATTATTTCCAAATAGTACACATTTCTCAAATATTGGAACATATCCATAATTTTATTACTCATATGTCATGAAAATAGACGGGCGCGACAACGCGCGCTTTTATGATCTAGTGTGTTGAGTAGAACACAAGGATGACCCAAATTAATCCTCGATGAGGGGCATTATCGACTTTTCAGCCTCAATTCGAGTACTCAAAAGCCCGATCCAGAATCCGCACATGACCGTTTAGCCGAGGGAGTTCCCGTATCATCCTGAGAATACGTACGCACCCGTACCACTTCCGCGTACACGCCCGTACCTCTTCCGCATAGACACGGGTCCACACGCACGGCTCCAAAGACATGGGTCCACACACACGCGCAAACTCTAAAAGTGTCCTCATATTTTAACCCTACTCGGCCTCGTCCCCTTCCCACCATCCACATTTCTGGCAAAAAGCAGATGAGACAACAAACCCTAGCCCTAGCTCGAACCCACCCTCTCCCCACTCCCATTTCATGTCATTGAAGCTCCGAAGTGTAGATCCGGCGATGGACAACTACATGGTGGCGGCTGGTGCTGGTTTGGAGGGCGGAGCGGGAGCGGTTGCTGATGGCTTGGTCGGCGGCGCGGTGCGGTGGCGGCTGGTGCTGGTTTGCTCGGCGAAGCAGGAGCGGCTGGTGCTGGTTTGGTCGGCATCGCGGGTGCGGTGGCGGCTGGTGCTTGTTGACATTGCGATCAATACCAATATCTCTATTTTGATGTCTAGATATTTGGTACCCTAGCTAAATGACAAAACCTATTTGGATGGTCAAAGTGATGTATTGCATTTGTATGGGAGTATGACCATGATACATATTTGCAAACGATTTCTTGTGAAAGTTTTGAATATATGCGAATGATTATATGGCATAACAATTAAGAAAAAAAAATATATATTGTCACATCATATTTTAAGTTTAAAAAACATGGAAAATAGAGTGAATATAAATTCAACAAGTACTTTCTTAGATCAGGTTGCAAACGTCTCTTCTTCCTACTCCTGGCGTACAGCCCGCGACTGTTGCTTCAATAAGATTGAAAATGAGAGTAACTTCACAGAGAACTGGGGACAGGAGGGCAGACTCAAAGGCCGGCCTTGGCAGCCGGAGGGGCGGGAAGGGGATCCGATTTACCTGCGTGCGACATCGGATGGTTGGGATCGAGCTTTCCTCGTAGAGAAGCTGTCAGGGCGGGTCGATTCAGCAGGGGAAACGGAGGGCGAGGTCGAGGGAAGGGCGGGGAACGCGGGTGGTCACCAGGGGACGCCGAGGGAAGGGTTGGGTGGAGAGACATACCGACAGACGCCGTACGATTCGGAAGGGAGGCCGTCGCTAGGTCCGGGCGAGCTGGATTGCGAGTTCTCTAATTCCAGGCGATGCCTACCTCTAGGGCTAGTAATACTTGGGCCGGTCAATATTCAGCTCGAATACCTGACCCCAATGTACAACCAAACAACTCATAGTGATAGTGAGGTATTCTGGCCGTGGATGTTCCAATATCCAATGCCAAGCCTCAATACAAACATCCAAACACTACCATATTGCTTTTGAGAATCTTAATGTAAATTTATGCATAAGGCATTAACTTTTCTCGTGATATACGTTATGATACAGTATCTACCTATGTTACTCTAATCTTCTCTCACCTTCTTAATTAGCTGCCATATCAGTTTTTTTGTGGGACCAATATGCATGATACTAGCTAAGGTACTAACACTATAGCTAGCCTTAAAAAAAGAGTTGTGAGCAAAAGTGCCTCAATTCTACACGAACCAATAAAAACAAGGTCGAATGTATGCCGAAATTCCAATAGTGTAGGGCCATAAAAGAACCTACATAAGGGCATATACAATGGTAATATCTTAGCAATGCCAGGATGTGGAGGGAAGATAAAGTCAAAAAAAGACTTTGCCTTCTCTTAGCTAAGAGATGATCTCTTAGCGCAATCTTTTTCATCACATATTTATGATATCTGATTATGAAAGATAAGACTAAGAAATAACCTATTGTACAATATATTTTACTATCATATGTAGACTAGATTACATGACAGAATTAAGATAAGATGATTTCATCAACCATTGCATATGCCCTAAGAGCATCTCCAACAGGCGCTCTATCCCGCGCTGTATCCCAAAAAGTGCCTGATTTAGCGCGCGGGCGCAAAATAATGCTCCAACAGAGTCTTTGCAACCGCGTCGTAAAATACGAGCTTGGGGCAAAAGCGCTATGTGGTGCGCTATATCTACAGCGCCGGAAAGAGCGCAGTCGTATAAGTCGCGCGCGAAACAACTACGAATTTTTACAGCTCCAAGATTTAGAGCTTCTGCTGGAGGTGAATATATACGACGCGCGCAGAAACAACTACGGATTTTTACAGCTCCAAGATTTAGAGCTTCTGCTGGAGGTGAATATGTCCTCACGCGCAAAACATAGATAGAGCGCGCTGCAAAGCGCTTTTACAGCGCTAAGATTTAGCGCGTCTGTTGGAGATGCTCTAACTGTTCTTTTTTTTTTGAGGTAAAAAAAAAAAAATCGCTGAGACGGATGGAGCCGCAATGAGCCGAGCGCATTAACACCAAGCTTGGCTATCCGTCCGATCCACATCAAACGATCCGAAATAGGATCTCTGACGTGTAGCAGGCATGGCGGCCAGAAGCTTAATATCCAGCATCCGTGGGGTCCTGTCTGAAAAAAGGAGACGAAAAAACGCAGACCAGTCTCAATTCCAATCTTCCCAGTCGTGAGTTCGCCGCCCCTACGAAGAAGAGGAAGATTTCCGCCGAGGGCCGGGCGAGATGGGGTTCATCGGCGACCAGGTGGAGTCGATCCGCTCGATGCAGGTGCGCCAGGTGCTCTCGCAGATCATCAGCCTAGGTGACGCCCGCTCCCCTTTCTCTTCTCATCTCCTCCGATTTAGTTTTCCTGATCTTCCTTTTGCAAGTATTTCCTGACGTGTTTTGCGCTCAGATTGGTGGGATCTGGGGTTAGGGGTCTGCCGTGCGAAAAATTTAGGGTTTTTGGTCTGGAAGGCGCGGTTTTGTTCAGTGGTTTTCGGTTGCCAGATCGAGGCAGAGAGGATCTAAAATATTGACTAGGTTCATGATTTGATCAGCGATGAGCTTTGTTAAGCTGTTCTTTTGGTAGGATCACATGGACTGAAATGTACAAGAGCGACTGAATCGCATGTGACGGCCTTAGAGAAGTGAATTGGGAATTTTTCAGCTCGTGTTGTTTCACTCTACTAGCTAGTTATTACTTGTGATACCAATGCTAATCCTTGCTTGTAAAGGTTGTATTATAAAGTCGTAATATCCATGAAAGAAGAGAACTTGGTTTATCACTATTCATTTTTGTTAGTTATGTTGGGTTTTTTCTGCACGTTTATATGTTGATCGTTGGTTGCAACAGTGGTCTCATAGGTAAGTTTAAAATGTTCCTTATGGCAGGTATGATTGTTACCTCGGCATTGATCATATGGAAGGGATTGATGGTCGCAACTGGGAGTGAGTCTCCAGTGGTGGTGGTTCTTTCTGGTAGCATGGAGCCTGGATTTAAAAGGGTTTGTTACCTACTTACGCTGTTACACAATACAAGAATCACCCTAAATCCGTACGCTTATCTAATTATTAGATGCTTGAGATGCGTTTGGATACCCTCTAATGCGACTTGCTCCTTTCAGGACAGACAAGAAATTTGAACTAAAATCTTTTCTAACCTAAGGGATTGAGTATTATAGGGGTATAGAACCCTCAAGTGGCCATTTGTTTCTTTGGTAATTTGTAGTTTATATGTGACATGCAACACATAAACCGTACTATTCCCATTACCTTTCTGATAAGAAATTAAGATTACAAACATATCTGGGATCCTTTGGTTTGTAAGTGCTGGTGGACTATCCTATTGCCTTTAAGATGTATCACGAAATTTTCAATTGAGATTACCAGTTGTGGATCTACATTATTGCATGTCGTGCTTTCACTTTTTCGTTCGTAGTCCAATATCGTTTTTGCACCCTGTAGGCTATAACGTGGTATGTTCATTTGCACTAATGTACCCATGTGTCTAATTATATGTATCTTGCAGGGTGATATTCTGTTTTTAACCATGAGCAACGAACCTATCCGCACTGGAGAAATAGTTGTTTTTAACATTGATGTAAGTCCTACTTAATTTTTTGTACAGAGTACTATATTTCTTTGTGTTGTGTGCTTCTACTTAATTATCAGGACATCAATTCATTCTTTTTTACTTGGACATTTATTTGTATAGGGACGTGAAATTCCAATTGTTCACCGTGTGATCAAGGTAATAAATTTTGAACTCATCATATATTCATATGACATCAGTTGCCTTGTTTATATTAGATGTATACGTCCATTCCGTGCTTTGTTTGAGTTTACTTTCCTCTCTTAATAGGTTCATGAACGCCAAGAAAGTGCAGAAGTTGATATCCTCACGAAAGGTATCTAACATTTTTTGTTTGAGCACCATAAGTTTTTCTTCAGTAATTACAAGGCCGAATATCCAAGTAGTTTGCGCATCCTGGCAATTATAGTAAAGAGATAGCAATTTATATTTAAAGTGGGTGCCACTGCATTGCTGTATCTTAACTGCTGAACTGCATTCCAGGTGATAATAATTTTGGGGATGACCGACTTCTGTATGCACAAGGGCAGCTTTGGCTTCAGAAGCATCACATTATGGGGCGGGCTGTAGGGTGAGTATCCATGACATTTGTATCAAAGTCACATATCTGTGTCATGCTAATGAAAAATAATTCAGCTGGCATTACCTTTTTGTTACGTGAACAGGTATCTTCCATATGTTGGCTGGGTTACAATTGTGATGACTGAGAAGCCGATCATTAAGGTACGTTTGTTCCTTTTAATTGAGTATATATATACTGACTGGCCTGGTGGTGGAACAATGGTTATCCTAGTCTACGTGAATCAACTTTTCCAGGAGATGTTAATAGAACCCTCGTGCGAATTGAGCTATGTTTCACAACAGAGGAAAACCCATTCACTTGTTTTCTAATGGAACATGTGAAATTGAAAAAAGCAATCCTACTGTACTACCTCATAGTATATTTTTTCCTGAGTTGGAGCATTGCTGAAATGCTAATATGTGATGCCTCTTGCTGCAGTACCTTCTGATTGGCGCACTGGGCCTGCTTGTCATAACATCGAAAGAGTGAAGATGTCAACCTTAGCACATAGTTTGATCTTGTAGTGCAAACGTAATTGAGGGTAGAAGTTCTGTTGTACTGTCTACCGTGTACTGAATGAAAGATGTCTTTGTTAAATCTTGGAGTATGTATCTGCCCTGCGCAGCCGGGTGTTATGCGACACCCATCTTCTGATGGCGTTAACTAATGATTCCAAATGCACTGGATAAAATATCCAGGTGTCCCGTTGGGCCAAATGCCTTATGGTTCCAAGTACTCTTGCTCCATCTGGTCGTTCAGATGTCCAAATTGAGCTGAGAATTTGGGAACTGGAAATGGGTTTTCCAAATATCTGCTGTTTGGGAGTATATGCTGGCCAAGAACATGCAATTTATTCTCCTCATCTCCTGGAAGTGTGTGGTGCCAGATTAATATGTGGACATTTGAAGTTGGATGCTGAGCAGGAAGATATATCAACTTTCCCCTTGCAGTCAGGATGGAAATTTCACCACTTTCTTTCGCTGTTTTGTTCCTCAGGCCCTGGCAAAATCGTGCTCTCTATGTATCCAGTCGCCATACATCAGCTTCTTTTCTACCCAATCTCTTCTTTTTAATCCATACACATGTAACCCTGCTCCTTTTTTAGATGTCGGTAGATGAGAATGATTGACTAGCGCAGAGGACAGGGACAATATTTGACCTGTGTACCAATGTTTCTGATGCTTGTGTTTCTGGTGAAGGATAAGACGCTGTGCGCGTTGAACATCAGGCAAGTGTAGAGAAGCTAAACTGCTGAAGTCTGGGAATCCGATGCCTCCCAACTAGGGGCGGCCGTATTTTGTCCACGGCAAGAAAGGTTATGCCATTTTGTTAGCACGTGTTTCGACTTTGTCTTTCTCTGAACGGATCCGAAGTTCTCTGGGGCAGTCTATTGGCTTGACAGTTTGCATTCGAAGCATCCCAAGTTCTCCAAAAGAGCAAGAACCTTAAAACAGCTCATACGCGGGCCGGTGTTGCATGTAGCACGCCGTTCACGAAGATACGACCATTCTGCGCCACGTGCTGGCCAATATGTCGGTATGTAATCGCTTGCACCGACTTGAAATCTCTAAACTTTATGTAGATGAATATATACGCTTCAAAAAAAGGAACGGAACTATGGCCCAGTGGCAAGAGTAAGGTTGTTCGTTCTCACTTTTCCCGCTTCAGTTCATAACCCAAAGGCATAATAAAATTTGACTCCATTTTCTAATTTCTAATCTGAATGCAAAAAAAAAAAAAAAACAGAAAACAACTCAATCAACTTGCCTATTTCTGTGGGAGTGTTTAGGGCATAGGTGGCTCAAAATTTTAAAAGTTACAATCAATTATGTCACTTATATTGTTGAAAAGCGCAATTGAACAAAATAAGCATTGTAACTATTAACAATAAATAAAATGAAAAATATGTAAAAGGGTGCAGTTGTATTACAAAAAAAGAAGTTAAACTGAATAACAGAAAAGCGACTATAACTGGAAAAAAATCATTGAAATTTCACAAAATGTGCCTGAAACTTCAAAATATTAGACCCATACATTTTTAGCAATTCCATGTCTTTGTTTCCTGCAAAAGTAACATAGGGAACTATAAGAAACCGCTAGGAGACCAAGCCGCCGCCTCCCCTTCCCGCCACTGCTGCATCCTAGCCAAGCAAAGCCCGTGTGGGGTAGGATGACGATGGCGTGGATTCCCTCCGTCGTGGCCTGGAGGCATGGCTGTGGCGGCATATCTCGAGCAGGCGTGTGATGATGGACGCGCACACGGAGATGGCGTTGTGTAGCGTCGTGGTGGCGTGGACAACATGAACGACGAAGATTTTGTGGATTTTTACCAGAAGATTGCTTGGCGATTCGATTGAGGCGGCGGCTTCTGTAGCGTGTGCATGAGGTACTCGCTAAGAGTCTGCTGGACCGGATGAGCGCTCTTGTTTCGCTTAAAGGGTATCTCGGGGTATGCGATTGTTGTGGGTATACTTCATGGGTGTACCATCGACAGTGCCTAGATTCGGCAAGCCCGGGTGGCCCACAGATGGTGATGAGGCATGTGGCCCATCGGGCGGCCCAGTTGCTGTTGATCCTGACGGAAGATGTCCGGCCCGGGAGCGAGGAGCCGGATCCGACCGACCTTTGGAGGAACCCGGATCCATGAAGGCCCAGTAGGAACCCGGATCCGGGACGACGTATAGAGGGAGGCGGATCCTTGACGTACACGGCAAGACATTGTACCGTAGTTAGGAAACCTGTATCCGGGTAGGACTCTCCATGTAAACCCTAGATCCGTGCGCCTTTATAAGCCGGATCCTGGGAGCCCAAGAGACACAACCACAACTCATTGTAACAACGCGAAAGCGCCCAGATAATTCCAGACAAGCAGCAGTAGGCCCCGTCATCGTGCGGGTGTTCCGAAGCTGGGTAAATCGCGTACCACCGTCCCGTGTGCACTCCGCCCTATGGCCCCTACTTCTTCTCTCCCTCGTGAGGATCCCTCCTCCGAGGTACCGTCGATAGGCAACGACGGTTGGCGCCCACCGTGGGGCTCGCGGCGTCTGGAGGCCGGAACCGGGAGGGTTCCGCCATGGGAAGCTACGACGACACCATCGCTGTGGGGCGTGTCCTTTACGCCGGAAATCTGCCGATCGTCCCTCCGGATGAGTGCTGGATTCCGGCTAAAACCGACCCCGTCAAGCTCTACATCGTCCCAGTTGGCGACATACACATCTTCATCGGGGAAACCGTCGATTCCGACGGAAACCCACTGGTAAGTAACGCTGATGCGACCGCCGCAGAGCAGGACGCTGTCGCGAAGATCCGATCTGAGACGCAGGAACTTCCTAGCGAAGATTCCGCCTTAGATCTGAAAAAATCAAAACCCACCCAATCCGCCCCTGAGCAGGAAATAAAGGTGGAAGACCAATGCGGATCCGCCCGGGTCTCCCGAGTGTTAGAGAAGTAAAGGTGTCACTTCGTGCACTTCTTGGCCCATACCGCCGGAACCGCCCCTCAAGAAGCCGGAGCTGGTCCCGAGCAGGTCGAGGCCCCGGAAAACAACGCTGCTCCGGATCAGCAAGAGGCTGTCGGAGAAAGCGGAGCTCCGGTTGAAGAGTCGATTTTGGGCAACCTAAGCCCAATTTCCGGAGATACCCAATCCATGGACACTGAAGAGTTCGATCGCAAGGTGAAGGAATATGGATACGGTGATCAGCCTGAAGTTGACTCCGCCCAGCCAAAGCAGGTACTTGCGACTGTAGTGGCGCTGGGAGAACATGGATCAGAAGGGGCTACCACCCAATCCGACCCCAGCCTCCCCATCAGGGATCTCCGATGTCGCGGGAGCGACCCCGCAAGGATTCTTCCTCGGAGGACCTCCTGTCGCCTGAAGAGATGGTTGCACAAGAAGGCATGGATGCAGTTTATCGCTCGGATATTCTTAACAAACCCATCACTCCCGAAGACGTAGAAGCATTAGAAGCTAAGAGACTGGAGCTGCTGGCCACAACCAAGAAATTTAAGGACACCGCAGCCGCCATGCTAGAGGAAAGGAAGCACGCCGCAGTTTTTGTGGAAGACTTCATCCAGCGCGAGCAGGAGGTGGACGAAGGACTGGCAAAGGTCAAGGAACTCCGAAAGCATTGGGAGGACAAGATCGTTGAAGCTCATCATGAGGTCGAAAAGGTCCGGCGTGAGTTGATAGCTCCCCGCAGGATCACCTTCGCAACTCCAACGGAGCAGCAGCCGTTCGCAACCCCAAAGGACAATATGACGAAGGCTGCGGAGATCTTGAAGAAAAACAACGAGGAGATTGACATCGACTACGTTCGCACGCTCGTTGCTTCAGCGGTGAGGCAGCGAGCAAGGCGGACACTTCGCGCAAGTTAGAGTCTAACCCGAGCATTGCGTCTCCACCGCGCGAAGGACGCCCACGACAATCACCATTGAGATGACGAATCGCGAACCGGATCTTCGAACGCAGAAGGAAAGCCAGAGAACACCCAAATCCAATCCCCGTCCCATCAAGGACGCCTCCGTCGGATCCAAGAAAGGGAAAGGATGCAATGTACTCTGGACGGGACAAGTACCGCAACCCCTCTCCTCCGCCCAATGGTTACCCGCGTCCCTCGCCGCCGTAGTCCAGCCGGAAACACCGAGCCCCAGGGGCATGGTGGAATTGTTATCCGCGACAACGTGCTGCCCTCAAGAAACAGAAACAGGGAGCGCACGCCAGAACCTCGCTGGAATCAGAACAACGATCGTGAACCCGAGCCTAGGAGGAGTCGGAATGAGGAGCGCGACCCGGAACCTCGCCGGAGCCGGAATGACCAGGGCAGCCAGCGCCACGACGAAGGCAGCCGCAGGAGCCGGAGCCAGCATCGGGAAGGCCGGGGAGAATCTGAAGGCGGAAGCAAGAAGTCGGATCGACCCCCTCGCAGGTCTCCTTCACCACCACCTAGCGGTGGCGGCGGAGGTGGAGGCGGAGGCGGCGGCCGGAGATCTCGCTCTCGCTCACAGTCTCCTCGCCACGGCTCGCGCGACGCGCGGGAACGCCTCAACGAATACAGAACCGACTACATCGGTCCGAAGTGCTTTGGCAGGATGATTCGAGAGGAACCAAAGCCAAGGATGAACCTCAAGCTACCCGGAAACCTGAAGCATTATGATGGCACCGAAAGGCCGGATACCTGGATTGAGGATTACTATAATGCGAGTAACCTTTGCCGGAGGAACCCCTAATATCGCCGCCGCATGCTCCGATTATACCTTGTAGGTCCAGCCCGGATCCGGCTCAGCGACCTCGAGAAGAACTCCATCTTTTGCTGGTTTGACCCGAAGACCGCTTTCGAGAAACACTTCGGAGGCACCTACAAAAGACCTGCCACGGCAAGCGACTTACAAGCTTGTATCCGAGAAGAAGGGAGAATCCTCAAGAAACTTCCTCACACGATGGTTGGCATGCGAGGAACGAGTGCGAAAACGTCGACCACACCACTGCCATGTACGCCTTCATTGGTGGACTGCAGAGAGGAGGATTGCTGAGGCATAAGCTCACTTGTTTGGCTAACGCAAATAAACTGACTTTGGATGAAATGATCTCCATTGCCAGTGACCATACTGCCGCCGATGATGACGCAGGCGGTGATCTCGCAGCTACAGCAATCCCCCTACATCAACAAAAGAAGAACCGTGATAACGGCAACAGCAGCAGCCATAAACGCAAAAACCCTGATGACCAGAAGAGTGGCGGATCCGAGATGGTCGCCATGGCGTTCCAACGCGGAGGTTCAGGAGGCGGAAGAGGACGCGGCCGTGGAGGCGGAGCCGGCAGGGGTCAGCAGCACGGCACTGAGGTCACAGCTGGCGGATCCCGTGCCCTGCAAACCTACGAGGAGTATAGAGACATGCCCTGCCTGGCCCACCTGGATCCGGTTACAGGGAAGTCCACTCACACCAAATGCAACTGCAAGTGGGTCAATGATCTAAAGAACGACCCGGAGGCAGGATACAAGCGAGCCCGGAAGCACCGCCCACGCGGCAAGGGAGGCAAGGGCAAGAACAAGGACAAAGAGGAAGACAATTCCGAGGCGATGGATGAGGATGATAACTCGCCGGATCCCAAGGCAGGGTCCGCAGGTAAATCCAACCCATTCGAGAAAAAGAGCGTGGGGGCTTACCACACTTTCCTCGGAACCCCAACAGTCCGCGCTACCAAGTCAGCTACCCGGATCCTGAACGCCACAGTTCCGGCTGTGCCGCAGTATGTCAGGTGGTCGGAAGTCTCGTGCACATTTGACACGGAGGATCACCCTGCCATTGTGCCAAAAGAATGCTACGCCTTGGTTGTAAGTCCCCGCATAGACGGGTATGACTTCTCCAAGTGCCTCATGGATGGTGGAGCCAGCTTGAACATCATGTACCTGGAGACTCTAGAGCGGATGAACCTCACCAAGGAACAACTCAAACACAGCAACACTGAGTTTCATGGCGTGGTTCCGGGTAAGAAGGCGAATTCCCTCGGCAGCATCACACTTCCCGTGGCCTTCGGCGATGTTCACAATTTCCGCGAAGAAAAGATCACGTTTGAAGTTGTGCCCTTCAAGAGCTCCTACCACGTCATCTTCGGCAGGCCCACCTACCACAAGTTCCACGCAAGAGCGTGCTACATCTACAACAAGCTCAAGATTCCGGGTCCTAAGGGTATGATTACCGTATCCGGAGACTACAAAAAGGCTCATGAGTGCGAGTTGGGCGAAGCCGCCTTCGCGAGTCCGTGATATCCGGAGAAGAGCCGAAAGGCTACGAGCCGCGGTGGATCCGACTGAGATGCAGACCACCAAGAAGCAGATCTCCGAACAGAAAAACTCCTTCAGGGCCACGATAGAGACCAAGAAAGTCAACTTCAAGGAAGATGACGCTACCAAGCAAGTCTCGGTCGGAGCCAACATGGACCCCAAATAGGAAGACGCGCTCGTCGAGTTTCTCCGCGCTAACATGGATATCTTCGCATGGCAACCTTCTGACATGTCCGGAGTACCAAGGGAACTTCGTCGAGCACTACCTCAATATAAACCCGGGGGCTAAACCGGTGAAGCAAGCTATGCGACGCTTTGGAGATAAGAAGCGCCGCGCTATAGGAATGGAATTAGCAAAGTTACTAGAGGCAGGTTTTGTAATAGAAGTAATCCACACTGATTGGGTCGCAAATCCCGTCCTTGTACCCAAAAAGAATTCTGAAATACTAAGAATGTGCATCGATTGCTCTGGGTTGAACAAACATTGCCCAAAAGATCCGTTTCCCCTGCCGCGCATTGACCAAGTCATTGATTCGACGGCAGGGGCGGAACTTCTGTGTTTTCTTGATGCGTATTCCGGGTATCACCAGATCCGGATGAAGCGGTGCTATGTTACTGCTATGTTACTATGCCCTTTGGCTTGAAAAACGCAGGTGCCACCTACCAACGTACGATGCAGCGGTGCTTGAAGGACCAGATTGGCCGGAACGTACACGCTGATGGCGTGTAACTCACACATTCGTTGGGAACCCCAAGAGGAAAGTATGATGCGCACAGCAGCAAGTTTTCCCTCAGAAAGAAACCAAGGTTTATCGAACCAGGAGGAGCCAAGAAGCACGTTGAAGGTTGATGGCGGCGGGATGTAGTGCGGCGCAACACCGGAGATTCCGGCGCCAACGTGGAACCTGCACAACACAACCAAAGTACTTTGCCCCAACGAAACAGTGAGGTTGTCAATCTCACTGGCTTGCTGTAACAAAGGATTAACCGTATTGTGTGGAAGATGATTGTTTGCAGAGAAAACAGTAGAAACAAGTATCGCAGCAGTAGTAACGCAGTAAAACAGTAAACAAGCAGCGGTAGCAGTATTTAGGAACAAGGCCTAGGGATTAGACTTTCACTAGTGGACACTCTCAACTTTGATCACATAACAGAATAGATAAATGCATACTCTACACTCTTGTTGGATGATGAACACATTGCGTAGGATTACACGAACCCTCAATGCCGGAGTTAACAAGCTCCACAATTCAATGTTCATATTTAAATAACCTTAGAGTGCATGAAAGATCAATAAGACTAAACCAAGTACTAACATAGCATGCACACTTGTCACCTTCATGCTATGTAGGAGGAATAGATCACATTAATACCATCATAGCAATAGTTAACTTCATAATCTACAAGAGATCATAATCATAGCATACGCCAAGTACTAACACGGATGCACACACTGTCACCATTACACCGTGCAGGAGGAATAAAACTACTTTAATAACATTGCTAGAGTAGCACATAGATAAATTGTGATACAAAATATATTGCAATCATAAAGAGATATAAATAAGCACTTCACTATGCCATTCATAACAGTGAATAAGTATTCTGTGAAATATAGCCTAAGAGACCCACACGGTGCACACACTGTCACCTTTACACACGTGGGACAAGGAGTCTCCGGAGATCACATAAGTAAAATTTACTTGACTAGCATAATGACATCTAGATTACAAGCATCATCATATGAATCTCAATCATGTAAGGCAGCTCATGAGATTATTGTATTGAACCACATAGGAGAGAGATGAACCACATAGCTACCGGTACAGCCCCGAGCCTCGATGGAGAACTACTCCCTCCTCATGGGAGCAGCAGCGGTGATGAAGATGGCGGTGGAGATGCCTTCCGGGGGCACTTCCCCGCTCCGGCAGGGTGCCGGAACAGAGACTCCTGTCCCCCAGATCTTGGCTTCGCGATGGCGGCGGCTCTGGAAGGTTTTCCGTATCGTGGTTTTTCGCATCAGGGGTTTCGCGACGGAGGCTTTAAGTAGGCGGAAGGGCGGAGTCGGAGGGCTGACGAGGGGCCCACACCATAGGGCGGCGCGGGCCCCGTCCGGCCGCGCCGCCTTGTGGTGTCGCCACCTCGTGGCCCCACTTCGTATGCTCTTCGGTCTTCCGGAAGGTTCGTGGCAAAATAGGCCCACGGGTCTTGATTTCGTCCAATTCGAGAATATTTCGTTACTAGGATTTACGAAACCAAAAACAGCGAGAAAACAGACAAGCGGCACTTCGGCATCTTGTTAATAGGTTAGTTCTAGAAAATGCACGAATATGACATAAAGTGTGCATAAAACATGTAGGTATCATCAATAATATGGCATGAAACATAAGAAATTATCGATACGTCGGAGACGTATCAAGCATCCCCAAGCTTAGTTACGCTCGTCCCGAGCGGGTAAAACGATAACAAAGATAATTTCGAAGTGACATGCCATCATAACCTTGATCATACTATTTGTAAACATATGTAATGAATGCAGCGATCATAACAATGGTAATGACATGAGTAAACAAGTGAATCATAAAGCAAAGACTTTTCATGAATAGTACTTCAAGACAAGCATCAATAAGTCTTGCATAAGAGTTAACTCATAAAGCAATAAATCAAAGTAAAGATATTGAAGCAACACAAAGGAAGATTAAGTTTCAGCGGTTGCTTTCAACTTGTAACATGTATATCTCATGGATAATTGTCAACATAGAGTAATATAACAAGTACAATATGCAAGTATGTAGGAATCAATGCACATTCACACAAGTGTTTGCTTCTTGAGGTGGAGAGAGATAGGTGAACTGACTCAACATAAAAGTAAAAAGAATGGTCCTTCAAAGAGGAAAGCATCGATTGCTATATTTGTGCTAGAGCTTTTATTTTGAAAACATGAAACAATTTTGTCAACGGTAGTAATAAAGCATATGAGTTATGTAAATTATATCTTACAAGTTGCAAGTCTCATGCATAGTATACTAATAGTGCCCGCACCTTGTCCTAATTAGCTTGGACTACCGGATCTTTGCAATGCACATGTTTTAACCAAGTGTCACAATGGGGTACCTCCATGCCGCCTGTACAAAGGTCTAAGGAGAAAGCTCGCATTTTGGATTTCTCGCTTTTGATTATTCTCAACTTAGACATCCATACCGGGACAACATGGACAACAGATAATGGACTCCTCTTTAATGCATAAGCATGTGACAACAATTATTATTCTCATATGATATTGAGGATATATGTCCAAAACTGAAACTTCCACCATGAATCATGGCTTTAGTTAGCGGCCCAATGTTCTTCTCTAACAATATGCATGCTCCAACCATTAAGGTGGTAGATCTCTCTTACTTCAGACAAGACGGACATGCATAGCAACTCACATGATATTCAACAAAGAATAGTTGATGGCGTCCCTAGAAACATGGTTATCGCACAACAAGCAACTTAATAAGAGATAAAGTGCATAAGTACATATTCAATACCACAATAGTTTTTAAGCTATTTGTCCCATGAGCTATATATTGCAAAGGTGAATGATGGAATTTTAAAGGTAGCACTCAAGCAATTTACTTTGGAATGGCGGAGAAATACCATGTAGTAGGTAGGTATGGTGGACACAAATGGCATAGTGGTTGGCTCAAGTATTTTGGATGCATGAGAAGTATTCCCTCTCGATACAAGGTTTAGGCTAGCAAGGTTATTTGAAACAAACACAAGGATGAACGGTGCAGCAAAACTCACATAAAAGACATATTGTAAACATTATAAGACTCTACACCGTCTTCCTTGTTGTTCAAAACTCAATACTAGATATTATCTAGACTCTAGAGAAACCAAATATGCAAACCAAATTAGCAAGCTCTAAGTGTTTCTTCATTAATGGGTGCAAAGTATATGATGCAAGAGCTTAAACATGAGCACAACAATTGCTAAGTATCAAATTATCCAAGACATTTTAGAATTACTACATGTAGTATTTTCCAATTCCAACCATATAACAATTTAACGAAGAAGAAACTTCGCCATGAATACTATGAGTAGAGCCTAAGGACATACTTGTCCATATGCTACGAGAGGAGCGTGTCTCTCTCCCACAAAGTGAATGCTAGGATCCATTTTATTCAAACAAAACAAAAACAAAAACAAACCGACGCTCCAAGCAAAGTGCATAAGATGTGACGGAATAAAAATATAGTTTCAGGGGAGGAACCTGATAATGTTGTCGATGAAGAAGGGGATGCCTTGGACATCCCCAAGCTTAGACGCTTGAGTCTTCTTAGAATATGCAGGGGTGAACCACCGGGGCATCCCCAAGCTTAGAGCTTTCACTCTCCTTGATCATATTGCATCATACTCCTCTCTTGATCCTTGAAAACTTCCTCCACACCAAACTCGAAACAACTCATTAGAGGGTTAGTGCACAATAAAAATTCACTTGTTCAGAGGTGACACAATCATTCTTAACACTTCTGGACATTGCATAAAGCTACTGGACATTAATGGATCAAAGAAATTAATCCAACATAGCAAAAGAGGCAATGCGAAATAAAAGACAGAATCTGTCAAAACAGAACAGTCCGTAAAGATGGATTTTATTAGGGCACCAGACTTGCTCAAATGAAAATGCCCAAATTGAATGAAAGTTGCGTACATATCTGAGGATCATGCACGTAAATTGGCTTAATTTTCTGAGCTACCTACAGGGAGGTAGACCCAGATTCGTGACAGCAAAGAAATCTGGAACTGCGCAGTAATCCAAATCTAGTACTTACTTTACTATCAAAGACATTACTTGGCACAACAAAACATAAAACTAAGATAAGGAGAGGTTGCTACAGTAGTAAACAACTTCCAAGACTCAAATATAAAACAAAAATACTGTAGTAAAAACATGGGTTGTCTCCCATAAGCGCTTTTCTTTAACGCCTTTCAGCTAGGCGCAGAAAGTGTATATCAAGTGTTATCGAAGGGTGGTGCACCTACAGCGGGGTTTGGAGTTTTCTCAACCATGCATAGTATATTGGATACATAAGTTTCAGCGTCTCCCTTCTCATTAGTCTTGGGCTTGCTACTCTCATCGAACAAATTTTCAGGAACAAGCCAAGCATAGTTATGCTCAAGTGCATCATTCATAGCTAGGAGTTTACATGGTATTGGTGCTTTGATCTCCCCACCATCATTAGTATTATTAGTGTACCTTATTCTATCCATGTCCATTTTTTCAAGGAGACCAACAAAATTAGTATGAGAACCAAGCATATTAAATTTAGCAAAAACCTTTCTAGCCTCTCTTGCTAGACCACCAAATTCTCTAAGAAGGGTTTCTAAAACAAAATCTTTCTTTTCCCCCTCTTCCATATCACCAAGTGTAAGAAACATGTGTTGGATTATAGGATTGAGATTAACAAATTTAGTTTCCAACAGGCGAACTAAATGCGCAGCAGCAATTTCATAAGTAGGAGCAAGTTCTACCAAGTGTCTATCTTCAAAATCTTCAACGGTACTAACATGACTGAAGAATTCTTCTATATTGTTTCTCCCAATGATAGACCCGCGTCCTACCGGTATATTTTTTGTGGTAAAATTAAAAGGAAACATGATGAAGCAAGTAAAGTAAATGCAAGTAACTAATTTTTTTGTGTTTTTGATATAGCAAACAAGATAGTAAATAAAGTAAAACTAGCAACTAATTTTTTTGTGTTTTGATATAATGCAGCAAACAAAGTAGTAAATAAAATAAAGCAAGACAAAAACAAAGTAAAGAGATTGAGAAGTGGAGACTCCCCTTGCAGCGTGTCTTGATCTCCCCGACAACGGCGCCAGAAAAAGATGCTGGCGTGTAGTTGACGTGGGAGTTAGAAATCTTTGTGGTGTAGCTTTTATTCGATCCCCGGCAATGGCGCCAGAAAAAGAGCTTGATGGCGTGTAACTCACACGTTCGTTGGGAACCCCAAGAGGAAGGTATGATGCGCACAGCAGCAAGTTTTCCCTCAGAAAGAAACCAAGGTTTATCGAACCAGGAGGAGCCAAGAAGCACGTTGAAGGTTGATGGCGGCGGGATGTAGTGCGGCGCAACACCAGAGATTCCGGCGCCAACGTGGAACCTGCACAACACAACCAAAGTACTTTGCCCCAACGAAACAGTGAGGTTGTCAATCTCAACGGCTTGCTGTAACAAAGGATTAACCGTATTGTGTGGAAGATGATTGTTTGCAGAGAAAACAGTAGAAACAAGTATTGCAGCAGTAGTAACGCAGTAAAACAGTAAACAAGCAGCGATTGCAGTATTTAGGAACAAGGCCTAGGGATTAGACTTTCACTAGTGGACACTCTCAACTTTGATCACATAACAGAATAGATAAATGCATACTCTACACTCTTGTTGGATGATGAACACATTGCGTAGGATTACACGAACCCTCAATGCCGGAGTTAACAAGCTCCACAATTCAATGTTCATATTTAAATAACCTTAGAGTGCATGAAAGATCAATAAGACTAAACCAAGTACTAACATAGCATGCACACTTGTCACCTTCATGCTATGTAGGAGGAATAGATCACATTAATACCATCATAGCAATAGTTAACTTCATAATCTACAAGAGATCATAATCATAGCATACGCCAAGTACTAACACGGATGCACACACTTGTCACCATTACACCGTGCGGGAGGAATAAAACTACTTTAATAACATTGCTAGAGTAGCACATAGATAAATTGTGATACAAAATACATTGCAATCATAAAGAGATATAAATAAGCACTTCACTATGCCATTCATAACGGTGAATAAGTATTACGTGAAATATAGCCTAAGAGACCCACACGGTGCACACACTTGTCACCTTTACACACGTGGGACAAGGAGTCTCCGGAGATCACATAAGTAAAATTCACTTGACTAGCATAATGACATCTAGATTACAAGCATCATCATATGAATCTCAATCATGTAAGGCAGCTCATGAGATTATTGTATTGAAGCACATAGGAGAGAGATGAACCACATAGCTACCGGTGGAGCCCCGAGCCTCGATGGAGAACTACTCCCTCCTCATGGGAGCAGCAGCGGTGATGAAGATGGCGGTGGAGATGCCTTCCGGGGGCACTTCCCCGCTCCGGCAGGGTGCCGGAACGGGAGACTCTGTCCCCCGGATCTTGGCTTCGCGATGGCGGCGGCTCTGGAAGGTTTTCCGTATCGTGGTTTTTCGCATCAGGGGTTTCGCGACGGAGGCTTTAAGTAGGCGGAAGGGCGGAGTCGGAGGGCTGACGAGGGGCCCACACCATAGGGCGGCGCGGGCCCCCTGCGGCCGCGCCGCCTTGTGGTGTCGCCACCTCGTGGCCCCACTTCGTATGCTCTTCGGTCTTCGGAAGGTTCGTGGCAAAATAGGCCCACGGGTCTTGATTTCGTCCAATTCCGAGAATATTTCGTTACTAGGATTTACGAAACCAAAAACAGCGAAACTGACAAGCGGCACTTCGGCATCTTGTTAATAGGTTAGTTCCGGAAAATGCACGAATATGACATAAAGTGTGCATAAAACATGTAGGTATCATCAATAATATGGCATGGAACATAAGAAATTATCGATACGTCGGAGACGTATCACACGCCTACGTCGACGACATCGCGGTCATGACTCGGAAAGGATCCGACTTGGTCAGCGATCTCACAGAAACCTTTGAGAATCTCCGTCGGTACAAGATGATGTTGAATCCGCTAAAGTGCGTCTTTGGCGTACCAGCTGGAAAACTCCTTGGCTTCATTGTCTCTAACGGGGGCATTGAAGTGAACCCGGAAAAAATCAAGGCAATTTTGTGCATAAAAAGGCCAACTTGTCTCAAAGATGTGCAACGGCTCACTGGTTGTGTCGCAGCAATCAACAGGTTTGTTAGCCGTCTTGGCGAGAAGGCACTTCCCCTGTACAAGCTATTGAAGAAAACATACAAGTTTGTCTGGGACGAGGCAGCGGATGCAGCTCTTCAAGGGTTGAAAGACATACTCACCTCCCCACCTATCCTAGCAGCTCCAGCAGAGTCAGAGCCTATGCTCCTTTACCTGACAGCTACCAACAGGGTCATCAGCCTCGTCATCGTGGTGGAACGACAGGAAGAAGGTCACGAATATGGAGTTCAAAGGCCAGTCTACTATATTAGCGAAGTCCTTACGGAGTCCAAACAGCGCTACCCTCACTTTCAGAAGTTAGCCTACAGAGTATTCCTAGGCAGCAGGAAGCTGAGACACTACTTCCAAGAGCATCCAGTAACAGTCGTGAGCAAGGCTCCGCTATCAACGATTCTCAACAACGGCGACGCAACGGGACGCACGACAAAATGGGGCATTGAATTATCCGCCTTCAACATCAACTACAAAGCCAGGACCGCGGTCAAATCCCGGGTCCTGGCAGATTTCAATCGCAGATTGGACAGAAGCTCCGGATGCAAATCTGGAGCCGGAACCAGAGACATGGGTTATGCACTTCGATGGATCCAAGCAGCATCAAGGCTCAGGAGCCGGAGTCACCTTGAAGTCCCCTACCAGAGAAGAATTGCAGTACGTTTTGCAGATTCACTTCGAAGCTACAAACAACATGGCGGAGTACGAGGCTCTACTACACGGTCTGCGCATCGCTAAGGAAATAGGGATCAAGCACATTATCTGCTGCGGAGATTCCGACCTGGTGGCACAACAAGTAGCCGTAACCTGGAACGCCAGAAATTCCGTCATGGCGGCTTACATAGACGAAGTTGACGAGATCGCCAAGTGCTTTCTAGGATATGAAGTCAAGTACGTTCGGAGAGACGACAACGCAGCGGCAGACATGCTATCCAAGCTCGGATCCGGCAGAAAACTAATTCCGCCTGGTATTTTCCTGGAGCACCTACGGATACCCTCGGTGAAGGGTGCTAACCCGGAAAACCCAGATGTGGCAGTATCTCCGGCTAAAGAAGTGATGGCTATCATTCCGGCTTGGACGCAGCCTTTCCTGGACTACCTCATCGATCAAAAGCTGCCTGAGGACGAGGTCCTCGCACGTCAGATCATCAGACGAGCAAGATCCTACACAATAGTTGATGGACAGCTCTACAAACGAAGCGCAACAGGGGTATTTCTCAAATGCGTCTCTAATCAAGATGGCATTGAAATCCTCAGAGAGATCCATGCAGGAGATTGCGGGCATCATGCCGCTCCCGGGTCACTCGTTGCAAAAGCTTTTCGGCTAGGCTTTTGCGGCTCACAGCTAAAGAAGATGCTGACAAGAAAGTCAAGACCTGCCGATGTTGTCAGTACTACGCTACTCAACCAAACGCTCCAGCCCAAGAGCTGAAGACCATACCTATCACCTGGCCGTTTGCGGTCTGGGGGGCTCGATATGGTTGGTAAGTTAAAAAGATCATCTCCTGGCGGTTTTGAATACCTCTTGGTCGCTGTTGACAAGTTCAGCAAATGGATCGAGGCAAAGCCAGTGAGAAAAGCCGATGGTGCTACGGCACTAAAATTTGTCTGCAGCCTCGTGATGAGATTCGGCATCCCACACGGCATAATCACAGAAAATGGCACAAACTTCGCACAGGGAGAATTAAAGGATTATTGTGAGACAGTAGGGATTCGACTGGACCTTGCATCTGTGGCTCACCCACAATCCAATGGTCAAGTTGAAAGGGCTAACGGTCTAATATTATCAGGAATTAAGCCACGCCTTGAAGAAGCTGCTGCGACGAGCAGCTGGAGCTTGGGCTGACGAGTTGGAAGCTGTCTTGTGGAGTTTGCGAACTACCCCTAACGGAGTCAACGGGGTTTACCCCATTTTTCCTGGTATACGGATCCGAAGCCGTGCTTCCCTCCGACATCATCCACGATTCGCCGCGAGTTTCCGCCTTCAATGAAGAAACAGCTGACGAGGCCAGACAGCTATCTGTGGACCTGATCGAGGAAGCTCGGAATTTAGCTGACCAGCGCTCCGCCATCTACCAGCAGAAGCTCCGATGTTATCACAGTCGTCGAGTTCGGAATCGCTCTTTCATGACAGGAGACCTGGTCCCCCGCCTTCGGCAGGTGAAAAACCATAAGCTGCAGTCTCCATGGGAAGGACCCTTCGTCGTTAGCAAAGTGCTTCATAACGGATCGTACTACCTTGTCGATTTCCGAGAGCTGAAGGACAGACCTGCTAATTGGCACCGGAAACACAAGCGTGAGGATCCGGATGACATCTACGACGAGACAGATCGCCCCTGGAACATCGCACAGCTACGTCCTTTCTACACTTAGCGTATTTTTTCCGAGTTACAAACTCGTAATAGTTATACATGATCAATGAAATAAAGCTTATGGTTCACTCTTTGAGTCTTTTACCTCCTTTACTTGTTCATTTTTAGATCATGTATGTTTTCCGACTAAAACCGCAGAGCTGGATATTTCCGCCTAGGCGTGTATAAAAGTTGTGATTTTCAAAAATCGTCCTTTAGGACGTAAGCTTAAGTTTCCTGATTAAATTGTTATCTGTTGCGAACTCGTGGATTCCTAGTAGCGATTTCCGGCACCTATGCTTGGGGGCTTGTTTCCGCGGTTATTGACGGATCGCCATTGGGCTTCGTCGCCGCTGGCGAGTGTTTCCGGCTAAGGTCTTCCGGCTCGCGGAAGGTCAAGCGGGCAAGCCGGAAAACAACGAAGTCAGCACTTGCTTTCCGACACAAAACGAAACATGCACATAATACTAAAGGATAGCAAGATAAGTGTTTCCGCCCCATGCATAGTTGTTTCGTCCCTAGCTACTTAAGAATTTAAAGTCTTATTACAAACCCACTTCGGGGGCAAAATGATGCAACTTTGTTTCATTGTTCAAACAGGAACTCTACTCGGAGCTCTCTTCTTCAGATTCCTGGTAGGCGGATCCGTCGCCGTCGCTGTCGTCGGAGCCGGCCTCGGAGGCATCACCAGAGCCTTCCCCGGAACGCTCGATGCTTGACCCGGAGCCTTCCCCGTAATACTCCGGCTCGCCTTCCTCCTCCTCTGCATCGGAAAATCCCTTGGGTAGGGCGTGCTTGCTATACCAGAACGAGTGATTCACCCGCCTGACAAACAACTGCTCGTATCCTTGGGTTTCCGAGAGGATGGCGCCCATGTCGGAACCCTTTGGAGCTCCGTGCGCAACATCCGCAAAGTTGAGTGCGGGGAAGTGAGCCTAGCAGGTGGCTAAGACCAGGGAGGCGACTCCGCGCGCGGAAGATTTCTGCCAATCATTAATGAAGTCCGGCACTTGTTCCATTAGCTGGGTCATCGTGTCGACCACGGAAGTTTTAGCCTTCTTCAAAGACAGAGTCTTGGCGATTCCGCGACAGGCTTCAAATAACGCGCCAATGGAAATCCGCACTTCGTCGTATGCCTCCGTCCTCTTCAGATTCGACTCCTTTGACCACTCGAAGCCAAGGCTCGCTGTGGAAGAAGGAGGTCCAGTTCCGTTACGGAGAGAAAAGCATATGAGGGTAGTCGGAGCAACAACACGGAAAAACGCTTACGGAAGATAAGTTTGTCGATGGCCTCCGCCTCCGTTTCCAGAACTTTGTTTTTGGACACCAAGGAAGTCACACGACTCTGGTTCTTCTTGAGTTTATCATTCAGATCCGCCAGGTCGCGGGCATGCTTCTCGGAGAGTTCCTTCCTCGCCCGATTCTCCTTGTCGGAGGATTCTTTGATGAAGGTCTTGAGGGACTCATTCTCCGCTTCAAGCACCTGGACCTTGGCGGATAGCTCATCGAATGTGGAGTGCTTGGTAGTCTCTTCTGTAGGCGGAAAGTTGCACATATTATGTATCCTGAGCAGTTATATCAGCACAAGAAATCAAAACCCGGATCTCGTACCATGAAGGCGGGTCTCAAGAAGCTGGATAGCCTTTTGGCTGTTTTCCGCGTTCTGACGCAGCCCTTCGATCTCCGTGATCTGCTCCGAGCACATGAACGCGTAGATCTTCGTGCAATTTCCGCGTGGTCCGAGAAGCAGAGAGGAGTTAGCCGGATATTTAAAATCTTGGGGGCTGGCGAGGAATTCAAAGTCTTGGAGGTATAAAATTTTAAATTTCCGCCTAAGGTACATCTTGAGAAAGCATCGGCTAACACATGTTACACGGAAATGTCTCACCCAATGCTTGGGGGCTAGTATTACCTGCCGCACTTCCTTGTGCTTGGCAAAAAACACTTTCAGACCGTCCTCCAGGTCGGCGAGCTCTCGCATCTCCTCGTCTGGCTTCCCCCAAACTTTGTTCAGCATGGCGGAAACTTCCGCGTGGCGCTGTGCGAGGGTAAGCTTTTGCAGAGACTGAGTCGGTCGAGGGTCGACCCGAATCGCGTTGGTGGCTTGAATGAGCTTTACCTTCTGCTCATATTCTTCCTCTGTGGGCTCCGCGAAAGTGGCGCCTGGTTGATCTTGCGGAGGAGCAGACGAGGAGGCACCCTTGGCGGAATCACCGTGGTCAGCGGGATCTTCCGGAAGGTCATCAAGGTTGATGACATCCTTGGGATCCGGCTTGGAGGCGGACGAAGCCTTGGGTGGAACCTCCACCTCAGGAGTAACAGGAACTGAAGCCGGAGACGGCTTGACCTTTTTCTTCAAGACCCTTGGAGCCTTGGGGGGCTGGCTTCCGGAGCTTCAGTAAAAAGAAAAAAAGTATAAACAACTAAGTAAGGGTTTGCTTGTGAAACCAGAACTTGGATCTCGGAAACAGGCACTTACCCGGAAGGCTTGAAGAAGTGCTGGATAGCGGGCTGCCCCTTG
Organism: Lolium rigidum; assembly: GCF_022539505.1. Taxonomy (NCBI): domain Eukaryota; kingdom Viridiplantae; phylum Streptophyta; class Magnoliopsida; order Poales; family Poaceae; genus Lolium; species Lolium rigidum. Next base: position 190,729,468 of record NC_061511.1, on the reverse strand, counting down.
TTGCTGGTGTTAATCAGCTTGAGGCGCTTCTTTTCCGCCTCCGCTTTCCGGGTAGCCGCAGTGCTAAGCACTTCGCGGGCGCGCTTAGCGTAGGGGCTGGAAGGAGCATGCCTCTTCCTCTTAGCGAGGCGCGGAGCCTCGTGAGCTTCCGCCTCTGATGCAGCTTCCGGATCCGTGTTGCCGGTGGAAGGAACCCGGAGGAGAGTTCCGAGTTCACTTTCTTCAAGCGCCTCGAGCTAATGCATAGAGTTAAACACTTAGACAAAAAGTTTGAATGCGAAGAGAAGCAATAGACTAAAGTCAAGACGACGTACCGCGGTTCCGGAACCATTCATGTGAATGTCTTTGTTGCACACGTGAACGTGAAGTTCACGCGGAATCTTGATGAGGAGCCGGATCCTCTTGTCGATGGCGTCGGCGGAAAGATTGTCTTTTGTGGCACGCATTGGGTCGTCGCGCCTCGTGTACTCGGAACATCAGGTGGTCCCTGTGTTGGAGCGGCTGGATCCGCTTGGTGAACCAGGAAAGGGTCAAGTCCTTCCCTGTCAGCCCCTCCTCCGTTAGCTTACAGATCCGCCTGACGGCGCGTGTGAGCTGGAGCGACTTGGAGAGGTGGGGGCAGTGCGACCATGCCGGAAGCTCGGTGGCGGGGCAGTTCTTGAACGGCGGCAATTTACTTTTGCTCGCTGGGTCGGAGACGTCCTTCAAGTAGAAGAAGCCCCCAGACCAGTACCGCGCGGATTCGTGGCGGTCGGTGTGGGGGTAGACGCGGCCCGGGCGGATCATGAAGGTGATGGATCCGCATGTTGCTAGCTCGGTGGACTGCCGGATCCTCTCCTTCTTGACAGTAAAGTAATATTGGAACATGGAGAGCTCGGGAGTTACCCGGAGATGGCCCTCGCAGAGGGTGACGTGATTGCTGATCGCAAGCACGCTGTTAGGGGAGATGTTATGGGGCTGGAGCCCATAGACCTTTAGGATCTCTAGGAAGAAGTCCGAAGGCGGAAATGAGAAGCCCCGCTCCACTAGTGCTTTCGTCAGCACCATCTCGTTGTCTTGGGGGGCTGGAGCTAAGGCATTCGGCACTGTCCTCCAGCTTCCGGGTTGCAGGAAGCCTTCCCCCTCCAAGTTCTTCAGCTCAGTCTCTGTGGTGGTGCAGGGCCACCATTTCCCTTTGGATTTCGAATCCCGCTAGCGGGCTTTGGATTTCTTGGCAGCGATCTCTTCCGCCTTCTTCTCCGTTTGTTCCGCCTCGGAGGTTTTCTCCGGGAAAGCTGAGGTGCCCTCGGTGTCCTTGCCGGAATCCTTAGTGGGATCCAGCTAGACTGGGACGAAAGGAGGTGGAGCAGAGGAGATGGGCGTTGCCATGATCGGCTCAGTGGTTGGAGGCGGAGTCGCGGAAGACATCTGAAGACAGAAAAGATCGCGGAAAAGTAAAATTTAGTCGGATCCGCGTCTTCGTCCTAAAGATCATCCCTACCAGCTACGGCGAAGGATCGAAGCTCGGAGAACTTACCGTAATGGGTTCCGCGGTGGTCGGAGTCGCCGGCGACGGGGTTTTCGTACGGTGGCTCACCGGAGTTAAGAACACGATGAACACCACGGTGGTGAAATCGTTCCGGTGATGCTCCGGCGAGTTTTCCGGCGAGTTCCGGCACGACGGAGGAGGAGCTCGCGAGCGGCGCTGCGTAGAGAGGTGAGAAAGGGGGTGAATGAGAAGTTAGGGTTGACGGTGGATATTTATAGGCCGGGGGGACGAGATTCGTGCTCCGCATCCTGTGGTCGGAACGCAAGCGTTGCACCGTTGGATGCGTGACACGTGTCCAAAACCCTAAACGGTAAAAATGGCTAAGGATAAGTTACCGCGCAAATCGCGCGAAAATGGCGCCAGAATTGGCGGAACCGTTTGAGTCTTTTAAGATTCCGGGTAATTGCGTGAGGATAAGTTGGCTCTCATTCGCAAGCAGGGGGTAACCCGGAAACGTATTTCGAATCGTCGATGGATGAAGTCCCGCAGAATGGGAGCATTTTCCGACTAAAAGTTGGGAAAAGAAGAGAATGTGAAGTTGGAGTTCTTCAAGTTTCTCCGCGTTACTGATATTGTTGGAGACCACGATGGACTAGCGAGGCGGAAACAGCAGGCGAAACTCGGAGAACTCTGGGGGCTACTGTTGTGGGTATACTTCATGGGTGTACCATCGACAGTGCCTAGATCCAGCAAGCCCGGGTGGCCCACAGATGGTGATGAGGCATGTGGCCCATCGGGCGGCCCAGTTGCTGTTGATCCTGACGGAAGATGTCCGGCCCAGGAGCAGGGAGCCGGATCCGACCGACCTTTGGAGGAACCCGGATCCATGAAGGCCCAGTAGGAACCCGGATCCGGGACGACGTATAGAGGGAGGCGGATCCTTGACGTACACGGCAAGACATTGTACCGTAGTTAGGAAACCTGTATCCGGTAGGACTCTCCATGTAAACCCTAGATCCGTGTGCCTTTATAAGCCGGATCCTGGGAGCCCAAGAGACACAACCACAACTCATTGTAACAACGCGAAAGCGCCCAGATAATTCCAGACAAGCAGCAGTAGGCCCTGTCATCGTGCAGGTGTTCCGAAGCTGGGTAAATCGCGTACCACCGCCCCGTGTGCACTCCGCCCTATGGCCCCTACTTCTTCTCTCCCTCGTGAGGATCCCTCCTCCGAGGTACCGTCGATTAGGCAACGACAGCGATGTTCCCTGCTCCTAGTTCATGTGGGATATTCGTGTTTTGAGGGTGCAAGCTCCTGTTGAATGTTTTTCACTCATTGTCCGATATGTAGGTGTTGTGTGGTGGCTTTAGATTTTCTGATGTATGATCTTTATCAATTATTTGTTGAATAAAATTAATAAAAAAAGGACGTATGCATCGATTGATGTAGAGGTTAGGGCTTTGCCTCCATCTATAAAAATAAACTTGCTAGATTATTTTCAACAGTTAACCAGCGTTGCCGACAAATAGTCTGGCTTTTCGTTTTCGTCAGAACATGCCGCTGTATTTCGACTAGAGTTTTCCACCAGCAACAAAGGCAGATTCGATCTGCAAATTAATCGATGAAGCATCTCAAATTCCATTTTTGTCGGCCAAAAGAATCCTGAAACAAATATCTTGCATATAGTAGTACGTACGCGCCCATACATGCACGGCGGCCGCTCGCCCTGGCTAACTATATATACCATGACGATGTCGCTTCTTCTCTTCCCATATGACCAAATCACGAACGGGCAGCGAGTACTCAGACAAATTCCCAAAGTGTAACTGAGTTTGTATAAGTTGAAGCATGGAGGGCAACCGCACTGACCTGCAGCCACCACCAGGTAATTAAACATTGTCTGATCAGATAACTGCTAGTAATCTAGTATACAACACTGCTGTTAGTTATTCCTGTCTGCTCTTAATTTAACTGAATGTTGGCCAGCAGTGCTGTTAGATTTTTCTTTCCCCAGATTCTACTACTCCTGTTGTGGTCAACTTTTTCTTGCTAACCCAGTTCGATTTCGTCCATCAGGCTACCCAACGATTGTGGACTCAGTGCCAAGCTGCGACGACTCGCCACGCCGAGGACGAACAAGACCACGCGGCCGGAAAACTAGTTTTCTCGATGCATGGTACGTACTGTATGCAGTACACAAAGTCAGACCTTGTTTTTGTATATTAACTTTACACGTTCAACTAGTCCCATAATATTGCTGTAAAGTCTGCCACTAAATGTTGCCTGATGCTGCATGCTTTTCAGTGTTGCCGCACTGTGCTGCTGCTGGCTGTGCGACCTGTGCTGCGTTTAATTGGATCGGAGGGCAACGAAACAAGCTCTTTTTGTACGAGCAAGTTGATTAGTTATACAGATCATCCACATGATGTTGCGTCATCTAAAGAGAACGATGATTAGTTATACCGCAAGTTGATTTGTACTGCATACTTATACTACTACATAGCTTATTACTATGTCTTTGATCCTTATCTTGTTTGTAATGCCATACATGTATCTTCGTGCTTGATGCTTGTTATAGTAAACGACCCCAATTTTATTAAGACTGGCTGAGTCGAGTTGGATGATAGTACAAAATTGATTAACTATGCATAGGATTGTTTGGAGAGCATCATGAGCATCATTATCTTTCTTCAGTAATTATGGGGGATGTAGGATTTTTCTTTTCTTACGGACCAGTAAGAGACATCATCAAGTTTGAGCACACTATAGGAGAGACCTTAGGGCAGTCCCAGAATGTAAGGTTACTATCGAACTATGTTTGGCCTTCCAAGCGACGATTGAATCGAGCATCTATTGTCACTTATTACTCTCTATACCTATCAAGGCTCCGACACGCACTACCACTAGTACTGAGGAACACTAAGGACATCCCTCTATGGAAACGGTATGGGGATGGCCCACGGTTAAAGAGGTCATTCGGACGGAGCAACTCGCGCCCTGAGCAACATCGACAACGGGCAAAAAATAAAAGCTAGTTTTCTATATTTACGCAACGGTTTATCCTAGTGGGACCGTTTGCGATTTTGATCTCAATGGCTTCGGAGATTCACGAGGACCCATTGGCAATGAATATGGATGTGAATGTGTTCGCAATTTCTGTGGTCGATTCCCACGAAAATCTGTATGTGTTCTCACTAATAAAATGTAAACTCGTTCACATATTCTAGGACTACTCCAAAATTACCGCACAATCCTCCTCTTTGTCCCACAATTCTCGCAAAGAACACCAAATATAATCCTCCTCCCTTCCAATCCAATGACGCTTCTAGTACCTAACTCATAGGTTTACACCTAGGAAGAACAAGGCATGGACTTCTTGGCCACATTCACCCACCATGCATCACACGTTGAGGTGTAGATCCGCTACGTCAAGGAGAAGTTCCTCAATACCGCACCGGTCAAGTGTGTCGGCGTGGCTTGCGAGTTCTCTGATGCACCAAGGAATGTCTGGCAGAAGAAACTTCCATACGAGTAGAGGCAACGCGCCGCCGTCCTTCAACTCTCTGTGGCACATGAGTGTCTCTTCTTTCAGACCTGTCACCCCGATCTAGTGCCATCGCTTCTAAGGGAGTTTTTTTTATGGATGAAGAGATCATGTTCTATGGCGTGGCTGTTGAGACACTAGTAGAAAACAGGCCTTGCGTCAGGCCTCTTTAGTCCCGGCCGTGTCCTGGGCCGGGACTAAATGCCTAACCACATCGCCCTGAATCCGTCTAAACGTACGACACCCATTGGTCCCGGTTCGTTAGGAACCATTTGTCCCGATTTGTATCCCAAACCGGGACTAAAGGGTTTTGCGGCCCGCTGCGTCTGCCGGCACCTCCTTTAGTCCCGGCTGGTGACACGATCTGGGACATGAAGTCAAACGGTTCGTTCCCGCGGAAGCCGATCGTCATCACCATTACTGGCGCGGAAATCGATCGTCACGCGCCGCGGCCACGGGAATTTGGGTCGCCGGCGCCGGCGGCCAGCCACGGGAATTGATCACCCAGTGGCTGGCCTATTCATCTTCATCTTCCTTGCCTTTATATGCTTCACATATCCTCCACCATTGAAACACATTTCTTCACATCTCTATCATCCTCTACCAAAAAGCCCTCGCCCCATCGACGTTCCGACACCAATGGAGCACCTCGCGCGCGCCCCGGATCCTCGATCTCGGATATACTACCTCATGTCCGAAGGGATGCCTTTCAAGATCACGGTCACTCTCCTTGCATCAAGGGTGGAAAAGTGGATCCACGCTGTCAAGTGGGACTTTCTCAACGCCACACCAATCAAGTGCGTCGGCTTGGACTGTGAGTTCACCAACCCTCGCAAGGGTGATCGGCGCGCCGCCGTCCTTCAACTCCCGGTGGTGACCGAGAATTTTGTCTTCCAGATTTGTTGGGCTGATGAAGTGCCACAAGTTCTCAAGAAGTTTTTGCAGGACAAGACCATCAGATTCTGCGGCGCGGCTATCGGCGAAGATGTGGAAATGCTGAGTCCCTACGGTATTGATATTACTTCTGAGTTCGACCTCCAAAAGATACCCCCGAATCCCACCAAAAATGTCATTCCGAGTCTGTATGATCTGACAAATTCTATCACTGGGACAAATCTTGAGAAGAAGAGGAAGAGGAACAAGAAGAAGGACGCCGCGGAAGAAAAAGAAGATGAACTGATTTTTGGATGGGCCAATGTTCCATTGAGCTACGAGCAAGTGCACTATGCCGCTCTAGACGCTCGCCTGGACTTCGAGATGACTAGGAGATATTGGAGGCTAGTTGGCTACAATAGCCATGTTTGATCGTCTCAATATTTAAAGATGATGAGTAGATGGTGGTGTGGTGTGTGGTGTGTGTGTCTTATATATTTGTATGAACTATGAATCGTCTCAATATATCGAATCTTCTATTGTTATTCAAATTTTTCATATTTTTCTAATTGCGGTTTACAAATTTCTCACATATTAATTATGTCGTATCCAAATTCACCACATTATTTAGCCATATTATACGAATATTTCAGTTTATAGATTCCTCACATAATTATTTCATACTCAAATTCCTCACATTTCTCTAATAATAATGCATATATTATTTGTCCAATTGCGGTTTACAAATTTAAAGATATTAATTATTTGGCCATATTACATGAATAATGCATATATTATTTGATAATAATAATAATAAAATGACTAAAAACATAATTATTTAATATTCAAATCCCTCACATTTTTCTAATAATAATGCATATATTATTTGTCCAATTGCGGTGTACAGATTTTAAGATATTAATTATTTGGCCATATTATATGAACAATGCATATATTATTTGATAATAATAATTATAAAATGGATAAAAAATAATTATTTCATATTCAAATTTCTCACATTTTTCTAATAATAATGCATATATTAGTTGTCCAATTTCGGTTTACAAATTTAAAGATATTAATTATTTGGCCATATCATATGAATAATGCGTATATTATTTTTCTAATACAAATGGTTTTATTACTGATTTTATTTTCATTGGAAATCAATATTATTATCTTATTCATTATTTTTTACTTACATAATTGTTTTTTGTTTCAAAAAATATAGAAATGCGACACAATGGTATAAGAGTTAATATGATTGATATGGTAGTATTTACAACAATTTACGATCACATTCGCGGGAGCACTACAGGAAAGAACCGAGGGGTTAAGTGTTCTGAGGGTGGAGTAGTGTGACGATGGGTGACCGACCGGGATGTGACCAAGTCTAGAATTTAACTAAAGATTAAGTGTAATTAGTGTTAAAAATGGTCCAAGTGAGGGAGTAACGAGTCAAATAAAAAGAAAAAAGAAATTAGAATAATGAAATTAGAAAAATGAAAAACAATTTCGGAAATAATAATTAGTCCAGTTGGGCTTACGAGCCGAGACTAAATGTCCTCCAGCCCAAACCCTGTATCGCAGCCACGTGGAGAGCCATTTGTCTCGGCTGGTAACCGGGCCGGGATTAAAGGGTTAGTCTTTAGTCCCGCCTGGGTAGTCCAGGTTCGCCAACCAAAACTAGAGCCGGACCGGGACAAAAGGCCCTAACTCCACTAGTGACAATGATTGAGCTTAGATAAAATAAAATATGCTGCTCTTGATGCTCGCATATGCTTGGTCCCGCAGACCGACATAATGTGTACTAGGATTCTGTTTTATGAATATGAATGATTATAATAAATATCTTGATCAAGTTTATAATGTGTATACCTTGTATGGGTCTGAATGCTTTCTATTGTACTTGGCTCAATGCAAACATGCTTTATAATTAATCGTTGCCCGAGAAAACCCTAACCTTCACATTCTTCCCAAACACTCCCCTGGTCAGGCGGCGGCGCTTGCGATAGTATCAGAAGACGAGACAAGAACGAGATCCTCCTCCCATCGGAATGATCTGATCATCGTTACGATGAAGCTAGTGACGTCGCGTAGGAGGAGATGAGATAAATCAAAGGGATCCTCCTCACATTGGGGTGGATCTAGCCGTCGAGTTTGTGGCAATGGGAGGGGAGGACGGCCACGACGCGGAGAAGAAGAAGCCGACGTTGACCCTATGGAGGAGGTGGCACGGGAGGCCATGGAAGAGGTGGCCCGGGAAGGCGTCAAGGAATTTCTTGGCTACACAGAGAAGACAAGGTCGTGGAGGTATACATAGCTATGTATGTGAGATCTGTTTATACATTTTTCTCAGTTTAACTTGTTCAATTGTTCATCATTGAATGCAGCTAGTTCAATTCAGCTGCATTTCTTTAGAAAATTGTATCTTACACTTTTTCAACAAGAACCTGCAATTTTGTTTTAAAAAAGTGCAGCTTACACTTTTCGAACCAAATTAAAACTACTCACCATGTGATTTTTTTTCTAGAAAAATGCAACTTCCTTTTCTAGTGGCATTTCATTTAGAGAAGTGTAAGTTACATTTTATCAATTGACTAAGACTTAAGAAAATCCCAGCTAACCGATGGCCCGTGAAAATGACCACATTATCTCCATCTAAACCGAGATATTTTATTACAATATGAAGCGAATATCTTCCTAGATCAACTAATAAGTGCTAGTTAATATCAAGATGTGCATATCTACTTCTTTAATTGTTTTGTGTAGAAATGTAAGTAATTAGGAAGCAATCAGGGACATTTAATGAAGTATTGTAGGCTCGAAGTATCACCATGTCAACCATGGTCAAGAGCAGATTCGCAAGATCTTTAATGACCACTGGTACGGTCAACCCTGCTTGTACGGCCTGACCAGACCATGTGTCGATGGCTCCGCCTCGTCAACCCCAATATAAATCATGATGGCACCTGACGCATTTGAGAGACAGACATAGATAAAAACCTCATTCTGCCGCCATAATCATATCTAATCTCCACAGAAGCCATGTCGCTGCCGCCATCGACTTCACGGCCTCATCATTATCATCATCTTCATCATCTCCCCTTCTACTTGCAATCTTGATTTTGTTCACGATTGGCAGAGTTATAAGACTAATAATCATCCATCTCTTTGTGATTTATTATACAATGTTTACTATTGTTGGTCCAGTTATGTGCGAGTAGTCCACTTGGGCTATGGGCTGAGCCTCGCAGCGTTATGTTGATGCATTTAAAATGAATACATGAACTTTGTAGTTTATTCTGTCAAAATCATTATTATTTGATGACGTTGAGACTCCAAGTGCAGTGTTGTGTCAGAAGAGTATTTTCACCATAAGGATGACTTGAGGATTATATGGAACTCTCGGGGAATGGAGTAAAGATTTATCTCTCCCTCTTCTTCTAGCAATTCTGTAAGATAAAATAAATCCTTATGTCCCCAACTCCACCGTGTGGTTTTCAAGCACAAGGTTTCATGTAAGTAAAAGTAAATAAAGTAGCAACTAAAGTAAAGTAAACTAAGTAAGAGCGATAAAGGTTTGTTTGTTTTTGGGTTTTGTGTGCAAATAAGAAATATAAATATTTTGTATTTTTAGATTAAAATAGTGCTACAAATAAAAAGTAAGATAGAAGTAATGGAAATGTGTTTCTTATGATTAAAATTGGAACGGGGTTCATGGATTCACTTGACTATTCTCTATTTTAAATTGTAGTGGACAATAACAATTCATCAATGATATATGAGGAAGAAAACTTTAACATGTTTAAGATAATCATTTATATGGGCATCACGCCCTAACATAGAGATGATGCAACACATCTCTCTGATACTCCACAAGATAGGAAAAACTTCAAGAAATCTTATATTAAGAATTAACATAGTATAGCCATAAGTACTTTGACATGATGTTTGAATATCAAATATGCTACATTGATCAAACAAGATCATCACTTTTGTCACGTGATGAATATAACACATGCATTCACTTTATCCTCAGTTAGATAGCAAAAGAAAAGGCAAAGTCATAATAGATCATGAATTTGTTGTCACTATTCAATAACTAAAACCATGCTACTCCATCTAACACACACATCACCCTACACACGTTCTTGCATGCATACAAGTTGGATCAAAACCAATACTTAAGAATGTGGTACATAATATGCATCTATCAATAAATCTTACACAAAGTATAGCAAAATCTCATAGCATCATATCATAGAATAAAGATCCACGACATAGGTATTACAAATATGACTATTATCATGTTGGACAACTCATATGGTAATAAGATATATGAAGAACATGACAGAAATAGATCAAGCTACTGCCACAAACCCGTATTCTAGATGTGGACTACTCCCCCGTTGATCATGGTGATGATGATGAAGACGTTGGAGAAGGTGAAGATCCCTTCGGCTGAGTTTCCCCCTCCAATCTTCGTTGTTGCAGCTTCTTTTTTCGTGTGTTCAGTGTTTCTGCGGCGCCCTCCTCTAGAGAACCATTGGGAGTCATATATATAGTGATTTTTATGTCAAAATACGTCGGTTGGCGAAAGAATCAAGAAGATTGGACGATCAACGGCCAAAAGAGCAGGGGTGGTGTGGTGACCCGGCATACCACTGCATGGTGTAGTATGCAAGTCTGATATAACACCAATGAAACACCGTTCCACTAGTATTATATCGCTCAGAGTGGTACAACAGAAACATATGCGGGTCCAAGGCATGTCTATAGAATTACAACATTGACTCGTTACATAAGATCATCACAGACCTCCTATTTTACAATGAGGTAAAGCTGCAAATAACTCCGGAAGAACGACTCGTAGACTAGTCTTATCACGAACTCTATTTGTAGAGTATTTAACTAGCTACGAGAGGCTATGAATAGATTCTAGCTAAATAGGAGCTAAGTTTAGGAAGCTAGTTCCTTTCTATTGCTAATCTAGGTTCCTCCTTGTTGGATGTGGTATCTGCCTCCTCTGACAGGTTCCTGTCCCTTGAAGTAGTTGTTGACTCCTCGGTCTTCATGTTGCACTGTAGATCCTCCTTCGGTGCCTCCATATCTAAGCGGGGATTTAAGAGTGGGATGAGTACGAGCGTACTCAACAAGTTCATTATAGGAAAGAGGTGTTTAATGCACTAGCTACGGCATTAGACCGGAAAGTCTAATACCAATGCAGGTTTTCATAATCATTTCTTCAAGAGGTTGCTTTTATTCGGAAGAGCTATGTCCGTCGGCCTTCACCGGTTTACTAGAACTTCATGGAGCTCCTTTCCGGCTGCGTTCGCGATTCCATATCCCGGAACAGGGAGTGACGAGTCACGGTTCTTTACACTCTGCGAGAGGTGTGTTGCTTTACCCATAAGAGATCTTAACCTTGGTTCCAACCGGGTGATCTTCCCGTCCACACTTCCTATGGTGTGAGGCCCGGTATAAGGTCTAGCCAATCATGTTCCTCCGCTACCTCGAACACCCACCCTTTTGTAAGATTGTCCTCCCCTATATCCATGATGAGACCGTTCCGGGCATTCATATGCCTTCCCCTATCATCATGGATAGACCATTCCGGACACCTTACAATCCCTCATAGACCGCAATACCTGTGGGGACTTAAGGCTTCCCCAGCCTACCGCTTGTTCTTCGAACGACAAGTGTCTACGGACTGTGCCAGTGGGGACTTAAGGCTTCCCCAGCCTACCGCTTGCCGCCGACGAGATACAAGTGTCTACGGTAAAGCGCATCCGTTGATGAACGAGAGGTGGAAACACTTTTAACTACTCCGTCCCACTCCGGATCTTATGGTTAACACGGGTATTACGGCACAAGAATCACTTGGCGACATTTGTTGTTTAATCCTAGATGGATATAAACCCGTGCAATGGAACCTCCACCATATCAACACAATCCATGGTTCCATTGCCCACCACATAGTCATATTCATAGTTATGAAAGTAGTGGTTTTGGTTTTTATGCAATAGTGATAACCATAGTACTTTGCAAGTAATTTGATAGAAATACTCAAATGACATGAGCAAGTGATGAACTTGCCTTTCTTGGCTGCAAGATTATGCAGACAAGGTCTTCGATGCGTAATAACTCCAAATTCTGAAATAGCATCATCGTCCGGTAAGGACGATGTTTAAAAGATTGGCAAGGATGCAATAATGCATAAGTATGAGATGCAATCGCTCTAAGCGTGTCCTAACTCCGATGATTTAGGATTAGTGAGTGGTAATGTTTGGTTTTGGGTGTGTTGCACTTTTAGAGTGATTCACAAAAAAGGTTCTTATTCAGGTGTGATTACTTGGTATCATGAACAGGTAGATAATAAAGTACAGTAATCAATTGAGCACACAAAGGATGATAATTGGCATAATGTTAACATGTAAAGAACAGGTTGTCGGTTTTAGTACTATATGGCATGGTTAATGATTACTTGTTATATTCTTCAAAAGAATAACTTTTGAAGAACATGTTCTTTAATGAAGAACAAGTATGACAATTGGGTTTGTGTTTTGTTATAATTTATTCGGTTCCAAGTAGTTTACGGAGTAAGTATAAGATGGATCACAACATAGTTGGATTCATCGAGCAACTAGGGCTTGTAAGGTTAAGATAAGCTTAGGCATCTTAAGCAATTCATTATGCATGGTTGTTGTCAGGGTTGGTTTATCTTGCTAGTGATAGTCGGCTAGGGTTTATAGGTCCTTATAAGCAGGGTTGGTGATGATTCCTTATTTTTTTCAAAAGAATAACTTTTGAAGAACATACTTCTTAAATAATAAGAAGTATATCAATTAGGGTTGAGGTTGTCTAGGTTTTGTTATTGGATTCACTAAGTAAGGAATGGTGGTTTCCTAAATAGGATGTTTAATAATTACCTCACACTAATAGGGTTTAGTGTGTATGGGATATGATGTCAATATTAGCATGGTTGCTAATGGAGTTCATCACAATGATGTGATGCTAAGCATGGTTAATTAAAATTGATATCTCTAAGGATAGGAGTTAGGGTTTGCATTTAGTTGCCCTTATTTGATCATTTAGGTCTGAAGAGGATGAACACATGGACTACTCATATATTAGTGATGGGTCTTCTACATTTTAAGTGTCCAAGACAAGTATTTAGTTGTTACTATAGTTCCCTGATTTGAAATAAGGTACCATGATCACATGCTCTAACCTAGGGTCTAGGTTAGGAACCATTTAGGGTTTACACATAAAATGGTGGAACTAGGGTTTCATAATAGAATTAGGGTTTTAGTGTTCACATGGAATTATGAAACCATAAGGTTATTTAAAATGGAACTAGGTTTCATAATTACTATTTAGTTCTTAAGTTAAGAACTTTATTATCAAGTTGAAATTATTAATAACTTTGAAATAAAAATAATATTAGATTTGACATTTTATTATTTTTAATGAATTAATAATTAAGAGAATTATTAATAGGGTTTAAACTTCCCTAATAATGATTTAATATGATTGCAAATAAAGAAAATAAGTTTTCATGTTTTCTTTATTTGCTTACTGGTTTTATTTAATTTATAAATGGTTTCTTAATTTCTGAATTTTTAATTGTATTTACAATTAAAATTAAAGGCTTTAAATAACAAGTATTAAATAAGTGAATTTTTATTAAAAATAAAAATTTCATTTTATATTTTTATTGGATAGAGTTTTCTTTTCTAAGAATTTTGATATCTTATTTTCATTTGTTTGAGTTATTAATTATTTTATATAATTTTGTAAAGTTGCAGTAATTATTGAAATGAAATTAAACTAAAATGACTGGATCTACTAAATGTACCCGGCTACACCTACCTACCCAGTCACTGACTGGTGGGCCAATGCCACGTTGGCTGCCACGTAGGCGTGGACCAAGTCCAAATCGGTGGCTTGTACAGAGGCTCGGTGGCTCGCGAGATGGCCGGCGACGGCGACCCCGATTCCGACCGCGTGAGTTCGATTGAGGGGCTTAATAGCTGCGGCTCGGTGTGCTGAGCGGAATGGTGTTGGCGCCCCCGGCAAATGGTCGTCGGAGCAGACTCCGGCGAGCACAAACACGGCGGCGCACGGCGGACTACAACGGTGGCAGGCTACGGTGCATTCTGAGGCCAAATAAAGGGCTTGGGAGAAGCATGAGCTCACCCTTGTTGCGCAGAGATGCCCAGGCGAGGCTGAGGTGGCCGGACGGTGACGATTTCGGCCATGGCCGCGGCGGCGGTGGTCGGAAGAAATGGCGAAATTCGCCATATCCGGGGCTTCCTAGCTTGCACGCGTCGACGAGGTGGACGAGGAGAAGATGGCGGTGACGTGAGTTTCCTCGGCGGGGCTTGGGGCTGCCCCAATCACCGGCGGTGAGCGAAGGCCGGCTAGCTAGGGTTTCAGCATAGAGAGAAAACGGAGCAGGGAAAGGGAAAAATAGGGTTAGGGTTCATCTGGTGTCGGCGCGGCGATCCTTATAGTCGTTCGGGGGCGGCGGCGCACATCTTGGCGCGGCCGATGGCCGTGGTGCCTCCACCGAGCTGCTTGCTCGAACGGAGGTAGGGGATGATCTCCCCAGTCGCCAGGAAATAACACGAAGAGGTATCTGGGGTCGGGCCGGTGTTGGGCTGTTTCGGTGGGCTGCGTTGTTGGGCTCTTGCGGCCTGGTAAGATCCAGGTGAGGCAGGTAAGCCCATTTTCTCTTCCTTTCTTTTATTCATTTACTGTTTTGTATTTCCTATATTTTGTTTTGAGGTTAATTTGAATTCTGTTTTACTTGCGGGTTTCTCATTATATTAATTCCATTAAGATGTAGTGCAATGATCACTACATCAGTATTCTATTTGAAACAAATATTTTCTATTTGATTATATTGCTTACTTGTGAGCTTATTCTAAATATCAAATAGGCATGAATATAGGTGTTCTTTTTAAACTCCCTTTTTGTTTGGAATATAATTCTGTTTGAATCAATTGAACTTGGTGATTTATTCATGGTAGGAATACCATTGAGTCTTGGCAACATTCTTGACCATATGGTTGTTCATTTCTATTTTGAATATGGATAGGTTTTCAAATAAATATTTAATAGTGACAATTCAAGTTTCCTTCTCTTTGGGATCTAAGAATAATTTCTCAAGGCTTGCACTATTACTTAATGGCTAAGGTTTAGTCTTCCCCATGTATGGTAAAACAATTACTTGTTTTATATTTTATGTGCTCCTCTAGTTACTAAGGATCTAAGAGTTGGTTTTATCTTATACCAGTGATTTTCTATTATTATCCTTAATATATCATTAAAGTAACTACATTGGTTATAGTTCTTTTTATAGTTAACTTTGGTCTTATGGATGAATGGTTTCTCACCATATTAAATATGGAGTTTTACTCTAAGGTTTTCTTAGGTTCTTTGTCTTATGAGATATAGGTATGGTAGGATTCTACTTATGATCACCAAATGGTTCACAAGTTGGGATTGAGATATAAGTCCGGTTTTGCTTACTAGTGATCCCCCTATGATTTCATGTGGTGAATAAGATCTTCTAGTCATATAAGTGTTATCGTTTGGATTATTCTCCTATTTCTCCAAAGTATGGTCATGGATTAGGCTTGATCCACTTGTTCTTAATATCCTTATTTCAAGTTCTTAGGGTTTATGATCATTACTCAATTTATAATGATCAAGGTTTGGCTTCTAAGTTGTCTCTCATTAAATAGGTTTCTCACTTCCATGATCAAGCATTGTCTTGATCAACTAGGGTATAATAGTTCTAATTTACCTTCTTGAATGGGACTACTATGGTTGCCTCTAAAGTTTATATCCCAGGAGAATGTCTGAGATATTATGTTAAGGTTCTACTTAATCAATGATGATATAATCATCAAGTGTATGGATAGTTATCTCCCTCATATTCAATTGTTTCCTTAACTTTCTTGAGTGTAACACCTTAGCTTGAGCTCTCTCACAAAGGTATGGTTTATTCTAGGGTTTATGGTGTATTCACCATATCTCAATAAATCTCAAGTCTAAAACTCCACTATCTTGAATAAGATCCTAGGGTTCCTCTTAAATATGATGATTTGAATACTTGGATGTATATCCAAGGTTTTGTTCAAGGTTTATCATTGATCCTCTAATAAGTAACATAGAACTCTCACTTCTCTCGGGTTTGATGTATATTAATATGTAATAGAGAGGATTATATATTTCTGGAGTTTATCTCCTTGTCTTGCTTCCAAGAATGAAGTAAAATAAATACCATGAGATTCATGGTAAGATCATGGATTAGTTTAAGACATGGAGAAGATAAGTGGAGAATAGTTTCTTCAATTATTGTTACTTGATTTCCAATTAAATGGATGTTCATATGTTATGGCAAGGAATATCATGTTGTGATCTTTAATAAGATCAAGTAGTTGATCCTTGATTAATAAGTTCTTGTGTTGATTTTAATTCCATTTGGTCTAACCCCTTAGATCAACTTATCTCTACCCAAAACAAGGTTTTATCAAAGTCACATTGAGGTTTGTAGTGCTTGACTTGATGAGCTACTTCAATTCCACCAAGGTCAAGTGAAACTTCGATTCATCGTGATTGTTTTACTTTAAAGCGCGAAAATTCCCAGATTTTCTATGCATGAATGCAATGCACACATCTGTTTCCTCTATTTTTGTAACCCCATTACCTGGGATATTACAGTCTCTACCCCTTAAACTAAACTTCGTCCTCGAAGTTTGATCTCTCTCACGTTTCCGAAGTGTGGATCTGACTTGTGCAGTCTACGACTTTTCTCGAACTCCATGGTGATCTCACTGGATATAATTGGATATATCCCTTGTCCAGATTCTTCCTGGAATCCATTAGGTTTTGTCTCCGAACATTAGTTTCTTACTCCAGTTCTATGATTTTCTTCCTGGAGTCTAATAATATCTTTCTCTGAACCATGGTTCTTACTTTGATTCATTGATCTATTCCAACTTTATAAGCTTGTTTCCTTTCTCATTGAAGATTCAATGATTGAGACTTCTTCTGTTGTTGCTAGTCTTAATTGAGGACTAATTGGATAACATTCTCCTATTTGATAAAATAGGTCTTTGTTTTTCCCTTACTACGAAAACTGCAATAATGGTGCTTAATAAGGTACTACTATGGAATTGGTCGTGATGGTTTATTTTCCTAAAAATGGTTTAGACTCACTTAGTCTATCCAATCATGGATTATGGTTGGTACCTAAAACTATTTTGGGTTCTTTGGGTTCCATGAAAGGAATCTTTCAAATGGACTTTAGTTTTGGTATAGTCAATATCCTTCGATCTTTGGGCTTCTCGAGTTGTATTTGGTCTACGGTATTTTCTTCATCCAACTTCATTTACCTAAGTTTACTTGAGTTATTGTACTTACGAGTAAATTTTACTCACTTTCTCAAGTTATGGTCCACTTCTTTCTTCCTCGAGGTATGTACCTTGGCTTCGGTCCGACTTCCTTCGAAAGTATTGTTCATCAATCTTATGAAAATAAGATCGAACTTCCTCTCAGTTCAGACCTTCTTCTTCTATCTTCCTTAGAGTATTGAGTCATTATACATCTAACTCAATCTTTACTCTACCCCTTTAAGTTTTCTTATGGTCTTCAACTCCGTTTCTTCCAACTATTGGACTTTTGATTAGAATATTGGTCTAGGTCTAGTTTATGGTTTGTACTCTTCTAGGTCTTGTGAAGAATATTGGTGGTGTATCCACTCAATTTGTGGACATCCAATGTGAATCCTTCGACGAAATGATTATAGGTCACTGTTATTTGGCTAACAAAATTTTTATTTGTTCACAAACTTTTGTTACAACTAATTAAATCGTGGACTATTTGTAATACCAACTGATACCAGCTGTGGTTATTATACCAACTGTGGCTATTTGATATCTAAAAAATGGATTCTATTATAGGTTCTGATCAACTGGACGAGACATCTTCTACTTTATCTCGCAGTATTGATATTATACCATTTGTGGTCTTCTGATATCAACTATGGTCTTCTTATATCTGCTATGGTTTCAGATCTCATCTTCCTTTATTCAGGGTTTATATTGCAAGAAAACCACTAGCTGACACTATGATTATAGTATCCTAAGTGATTTCCCATGCATTCCTTCTTCCAGAATGACTATGGATCTGCTTGAACTTCACCATAATCACCAGATTTCTCACCATCATGCTTCTTATGTACTAAAGTACTCCTCTGTTGAGGCAAAGCATGGGTTTTGGTTGATACTACCTTCTGAATATTGTGGTTGCTTCCCATAACTTTGTTTCCTTCCTTCTAATGAACCTTCATCTTGTCTTCAGAATCTTTAGAATTCGTCACTTCCTCACACGAATACCATTACCCTCTAGATCTATAGCATTAAGTAAGAACTTGATATAGCAACATGCATTTGCATACCAAAGTCAAACTTCATGTATGGATCTAGTCAAACAATGAAAATCCAATAAAATCCAAGAAGATTCAGCTTTGTGCATATAATACACACCATCATAAGCCTGAATATAATAGTTGAGTAGGACATCTCTAAACATCAGGCTCTAATGTGTAGTATATACACCACGTAATATAGGTTTATATTGTGATACTTAGCACGAATAGGTGGATTCTACTATTTGTCTCAACCTTTACCTTAATTGCACATTTGCAATGAGATAAACTTGAAACAAAGTGGCTTTGGATAGTTAAAGTTAACCTAGTTTTGTTTGGAAGTACTAACAAAGTATCATACCATATATAAGTGTTATTGAGGTCTATTTCCTATGATATATCTAGGTTCTAACATTGCTACTCTAAACACATAACTATGAAGATATAGCTCTTATACTTCCAAGTGTTTATACTATCACGAGACTATGGACATGATGTGCTTGGCACACTTCCCATATTTTTGGGACATAATTCTTACACTATTGTTTAGCACTTGGCTTCTTATTGTACTCCTCCAAAATACTTATAATGTTCTATTCCATCACATAATGATTCTCAGGTGAATCATATATGATTAACAACTCTACCATGTAAGTAATCATATCTTATTCATATCTCTCTTCCTTATCTCCCATGATTGACTCATCATGGTCTATACTATCTTAAATAACTTATAGTTATCACTTACTTTCAATTGTTTCACATGTCTAGCTAGTTTTACTTACTCATTACTTAACTTGGTTTACACCATCTAATAGGATATATTCCTGATATACTTTTATTTATCACTTGTTATCACTACTATTATAGATCTGAATAACTCTTACTTAACCATAACATGTGTTGGTACACATCTTCCAATAGGATATCTTCCTTATGGTTGTATCCTCTCTTTGGACTACCATGTCTGTATACCAACAGTGATCTACTCATAATTATTTTAGGGTCTTAAGAGTATGCTACATACTTGAGATTAGCTAGCTAACACTACTTAGGAAATATAAGTAAGACATGTTGACTCAAGGGTGTCAGGATTATTCTCAAGTGAATATCCATCTTAAGTCATAAGAATATTTGGTTTAACTAAGAAAAATTCCTATAGACACTACCAATCCTATAGGTCTCCTTTAAAGGGTTTTAATCCTAAGGTCAAAGCATTTGCTCTGATACCAACTGTGGTGACCCGGCATACCACTGCATGGTGTAGTATGCAAGTCCGATATAACACCAATGAAACACCGTTCCACTAGTATTATATCGCTCGAGTGGTACAACGAAACATATGCGGGTCCAAGGCATGTCTATAGAATTACAACATTGACTCTGTTACATAAGATCATCACAGCCTCCTATTTTACAATGAGGTAAAACTGCAAATAACTCCAGAAGAACGACTCGTAGACTAGTCTTATCACGAACTCTATTTGTAGAGTATTTAACTAGCTACAGAGGCTATGAATAGATTCTAGCTAAATAGGAGCTAAGTTTAGGAAGCTAGTTCCTTTCTATTGCTAATCTAGGTTCCTCCTTGTTGGATGTGGTATCTGCCTCCTCTGACAGGTTCCTGTCCCTTGAAGTAGTTGTTGACTCCTCGGTCTTCATGTTGCACTGTAGATCCTCCTTCGGTGCCTCCATATCTAAGCAGGGGATTTAAGAGTGGGATGAGTACGAGCGTACTCAACAAGTTCATTATAGGAAAGAGGTGTTTAATGCACTAGCTACGGCATTAGACCGGAAAGTCTAATACCAATGCAGGTTTTCATAATCATTTCTTCAAGAGGTTGCTTTTATTCGGAAGAGCTATGTCCGTCGGCCTTCACCGGTTTACTAGAACTTCATGGAGCTCCTTTCCGGCTGCGTTCGCAGTTCCATATCCCGAACGAGGAGTGACAGGTCACGGTTCTTTACACTCGCGAGAGGTGTGTTGCTTTACCCATAAGAGATCTTAACCTTGGTGCCAACCGGGTGATCTTCCCGTCCACACTTCCTATGGTGTGAGGCCCGGTATAAGGTCTAGCCAATCATGTTCCTCCGCTACCTCGAACACCCACCCTTTTGTAAGATTGTCCTCCCCTATATCCATGATGAGACCGTTCCGGGCATTCATATGCCTTCCCCTATCATCATGGATAGACCGTTCCGGACACCTTACAATCCCTCATAGACCGCAATACCGTGGGGGCTTAAGGCTTCCCCAGCCTACCGCTTGTTCTTCGAACGACAAGTGTCTACGGACTGTGCCGTGGGGACTTAAGGCTTCCCCGACCTACCGCTTGCCGCCGACGAGATACAAGTGTCTACGGTAAAGCGCATCCGTTGATGAACGAGAGGTGGAAACACTTTTGACTACTCCGTCCCACTCCGGATCTTATGGTTAACACGGGTATTACGAGCACAAGAATCATCTGGCGACATTTGTTGTTTAATCCTAGATGGATATAAACCCGTGCAATGGACCTCCACCATATCAACACAATCCATGGTTCCATTGCCCACCACATAGTCATATTCATAGTTATGAAAGTAGTGGTTTTGGTTTTTATGCAATAGTGATAACCATAGTACTTTGCAAGTAATTTGATAGAAATACTCAAATGACATGAGCAAGTGATGAACTTGCCTTTCTTGGCTGCAAGATTATGCAGACAAGGTCTTCGATGCGTAATAACTCCAAATTCTGAAATAGCATCATCGTCCGGTAAGGACGATGTTTAAAAGATTGGCAAGGATGCAATAATGCATAAGTATGAGATGCAATCGCTCTAAGCGTGTCCTAACTCCGATGATTTAGGATTAGTGAGTGGTAATGTTTGGTTTTGGGTGTGTTGCACTTTTACAGTGATTCACAAAAAAGGTTCTTATTCAGGTGTGATTACTTGGTATCATGAACAGGTAGATAATAAAGTACAGTAATCAATTGAGCACACAAAGGATGATAATTGGCATAATGTTAACATGTAAAGAACAGTTGTCAGTTTTAGTACTATATGGCATGGTTAATGATTACTTGTTATATTCTTCAAAAGAATAACTTTTGAAGAACATGTTCTTTAATGAAGAACAAGTATGACAATTGGGTTTGTGTTTTGTTATAATTTATTCTGGTTCCAAGTAGTTTACGGAGTAAGTATAAGATGGATCACAACATAGTTGGATTCATCAGCAACTAGGGCTTGTAAGGTTAAGATAAGCTTAGGCATCTTAAGCAATTCATTATGCATGGTTGTTGTCAGGGTTGGTTTATCTTGCTAGTGATAGCTGGCTAGGGTTTATAGGTCCTTATAAGCAGGGTTGGTGATGATTCCTTATTTTTTTCAAAAGAATAACTTTTGAAGAACATACTTCTTAAATAATAAGAAGTATATCAATTAGGGTTGAGGTTGTCTAGGTTTTGTTATTGTATTCACTAAGTAAGGAATGGTGGTTTCCTAAATAGGATGTTTAATAATTACCTCACACTAATAGGGTTTAGTGTGTATGGGATATGATGTCAATATTAGCATGGTTGCTAATGGAGTTCATCACAATGATGTGATGCTAAGCATGGTTAATTAAAATTGATATCTCTAAGGATAGGAGTTAGGGTTTGCATTTAGTTGCCCTTATTTGATCATTTAGGTCTGAAGAGGATGAACACATGGACTACTCATATATTAGTGATGGGTCTTCTACCTTTTAAGTGTCCAAGACAAGTATTTAGTTGTTACTATAGTTCCCTAATTTGAAATAAGGTACCATGATCACATGCTCTAACCTAGGGTCTAGGTTAGGAACCATTTAGGGTTTACACATAAAATGGTGGAACTAGGGTTTCATAATAGAATTAGGGTTTTAGTGTTCACATGGAATTATGAAACCATAAGGTTATTTAAAATGGAACTAGGTTTCATAATTACTATTTAGTTCTTAAGTTAAGAACTTTATTATCAAGTTGAAATTATTAATAACTTTGAAATAAAAATAATATTGGATTTGACATTTTATTATTTTTAATGAATTAATAATTAAGAGAATTATTAATAGGGTTTAAACTTCCCTAATAATGATTTAATATGATTGCAAATAAAGAAAATAAGTTTTCATGTTTTCTTTATTTGCTTACTGGTTTTATTTAATTTATAAATGGTTTCTTAATTTCTGAATTTTTAATTGTATTTACAATTAAAATTAAAGGCTTTAAATAACAAGTATTAAATAAGTGAATTTTTATTAAAAATAAAAATTTCATTTTATATTTTTATTGGATAGAGTTTTCTTTTCTAAGAATTTTGATATCTTATTTTCATTTGTTTGAGTTATTAATTATTTTATATAATTTTGTAAAGTTGCGAGTAATTATTGAAATGAAATTAAACTAAAATGACTGGATCTACTAAATGTACCCGGCTACACCTACCTACCCAGTCACTGACTGGTGGGCCAATGCCACGTTGGCTGCCACGTAGGCGTGGACCAAGTCCAAATCGGTGGCTTGTACAGAGGCTCGGTGGCCTGCGAGATGGCCGGCGACGGCGACCCCGATTCTGACCGCGTGAGTTCGATTGAGGGGGCTTAATAGCTGCGGCTCGGTGTGCTGAGCGGAATGGTGTTGGCGCCCCCAGCAAATGGTCGTCGGAGCAGACTCCGGCGAGCACAAACACGGCGGCGCACGGCGGACTACAACGGTGGCAGGCTACGGTGCATTCTGAGGCCAAATAAAGGGCTTGGGAGAAGCATGAGCTCACCCTTGTTGCGCAGAGATGCCCAGGCGAGGCTGAGGTGGCCGGACGGTGACGATTTCGGCCATGGCCGCTGCGGCGGTGGTCGGAAGAAATGGCGAAATTCGCCATATCCGGGGCTTCCTAGCTTGCACGCGTCGACGAGGTGGACGAGGAGAAGATGGCGGTGACGTGAGTTTCCTCGGCGGGGCTTGGGGCTGCCCCAATCACCGGCGGTGAGCGAAGGCCGGCTAGCTAGGGTTTCGGCATAGAGAGAAAACGGAGCGAGGGAAAGGGAAAAATAGGGTTAGGGTTCATCTGGTGTCGGCGCGGCGATCCTTATAGTCGTTCGGGGGCGGCGGCGCACATCTTGGCGCGGCCGATGGCCGTGGTGCCTCCACCGAGCTGCTTGCTCGAACGGAGGTAGGGGATGATCTCCCCAGTCGCCAGGAAATAACACGAAGAGGTATCTGGGGTCGGGCCGGTGTTGGGCTGTTTCGGTGGGCTGCGTTGTTGGTCTCTTGCGGCCTGGTAAGATCCAGGTGAGGCAGGTAAGCCCATTTTCTCTTCCTTTCTTTTATTCATTTACTGTTTTGTATTTCCTATATTTTGTTTTGAGGTTAATTTGAATTCTGTTTTACTTGCAGGTTTCTCATTATATTAATTCCATTAAGATGTAGTGCAATGATCACTACATCAGTATTCTATTTGAAACAAATATTTTCTATTTGATTATATTGCTTACTTGTGAGCTTATTCTAAATATCAAATAGGCATGAATATAGGTGTTCTTTTTAAACTCCCTTTTTGTTTGGAATATAATTCTGTTTGAATCAATTGAACTTGGTGATTTATTCATGGTAGGAATACCATTGAGTCTTGGCAACATTCTTGACCATATGGTTGTTCATTTCTATTTTGAATATGGATAGGTTTTCAAATAAATATTTAATAGTGACAATTCAAGTTTCCTTCTCTTTGGGATCTAAGAATAATTTCTCAAGGCTTGCACTATTACTTAATGGCTAAGGTTTAGTCTTCCCCATGTATGGTAAAACAATTACTTGTTTTATATTTTATGTGCTCCTCTAGTTACTAAGGATCTAAGAGTTGGTTTTATCTTATACCAGTGATTTTCTATTATTATCCTTAATATATCATTAAAGTAACTACATTGGTTATAGTTCTTTTTATAGTTAACTTTGGTCTTATGGATGAATGGTTTCTCACCATATTAAATATGGAGTTTTACTCTAAGGTTTTCTTAGGTTCTTTGTCTTATGAGATATAGGTATGGTAGGATTCTACTTATGATCACCAAATGGTTCACAAGTTGGGATTGAGATATAAGTCTGGTTTTGCTTACTAGTGATCCCCCTATGATTTCATGTGGTGAATAAGATCTTCTAGTCATATAAGTGTTATCGTTTGGATTATTCTCCTATTTCTCCAAAGTATGGTCATGGATTAGGCTTGATCCACTTGTTCTTAATATCCTTATTTCAAGTTCTTAGGGTTTATGATCATTACTCAATTTATAATGATCAAGGTTTGGCTTCTAAGTTGTCTCTCATTAAATAGGTTTCTCACTTCCATGATCAATCATTGTCTTGATCAACTAGGGTATAATAGTTCTAATTTACCTTCTTGAATGGGACTACTATGGTTGCCTCTAAAGTTTATATCCCAGGAGAATGTCTGAGATATTATGTTAAGGTTCTACTTAATCAATGATGATATAATCATCAAGTGTATGGATAGTTATCTCCCTCATATTCAATTGTTTCCTTAACTTTCTTGAGTGTAACACCTTAGCTTGAGCTCTCTCACAAAGGTATGGTTTATTCTAGGGTTTATGGTGTATTCACCATATCTCAATAAATCTCAAGTCTAAAACTCCACTATCTTGAATAAGATCCTAGGGTTCCTCTTAAATATGATGATTTGAATACTTGGATGTATATCCAAGGTTTTGTTCAAGGTTTATCATTGATCCTCTAATAAGTAACATAGAACTCTCACTTCTCTGGGTTTGATGTATATTAATATGTAATAGAGAGGATTATATATTTCTGGAGTTTATCTCCTTGTCTTGCTTCCAAGAATGAAGTAAAATAAATACCATGAGATTCATGGTAAGATCATGGATTAGTTTAAGACATGGAGAAGATAAGTGGAGAATAGTTTCTTCAATTATTGTTACTTGATTTCCAATTAAATGGATGTTCATATGTTATGGCAAGGAATATCATGTTGTGATCTTTAATAAGATCAAGTAGTTGATCCTTGATTAATAAGTTCTTGTGTTGATTTTAATTCCATTTGGTCTAACCCCTTAGATCAACTTATCTCTACCCAAAACAAGGTTTTATCAAAGTCACATTGAGGTTTGTAGTGCTTGACTTGATGAGCTACTTCAATTCCACCAAGGTCAAGTGAAACTTCGATTCATCTGTGATCTGTTTTACTTTAAAGCGCGAAAATTCCCAGCATTTTCTATGCATGAATGCAATGCACACATCTGTTTCCTCTATTTTTGTAACCCCATTACCTGGGATATTACGGTCTCTACCCCTTAAACTAAACTTCGTCCTCGAAGTTTGATCTCTCTCACGTTTCCGAAGTGTGGATTCGACTTGTGCAGTCTACGACTTTTCTCGAACTCCATGGTGATCTCACTGGATATAATTGGATATATCCCTTGTCCAGATTCTTCCTGGAATCCATTAGGTTTTGTCTCCGAACATTAGTTTCTTACTCCAGTTCTATGATTTTCTTCCTGGAGTCTAATAATATCTTTCTCTGAACCATGGTTCTTACTTTGATTCATTGATCTATTCCAACTTTATAAGCTTGTTTCCTTTCTCATTGAAGATTCAATGATTGAGACTTCTTCTGTTGTTGCTAGTCTTAATTGAGGACTAATTGGATAACATTCTCCTATTTGATAAAATAGGTCTTTGTTTTCCCTTACTACCAAAATTGCAGTAATGGTGCTTAATAAGGTACTACTATGGAATTGGTCGTGATGGTTTATTTTCCTAAAAATGGTTTAGACTCACTTAGTCTATCCAATCATGGATTATGGTTGGTACCTAAAACTATTTTGGGTTCTTTGGGTTCCATGAAAGGAATCTTTCAAATGGACTTTAGTTTTGGTATAGTCAATATCCTTCGATCTTTGGGCTTCTCGAGCTGTATTTGGTCTACGGTATTTTCTTCATCCAACTTCATTTACCTAAGTTTACTTGAGTTATTGTACTTCTGAGTAAATTTTACTCACTTTCTCAAGTTATGGTCCACTTCTTTCTTCCTCGAGGTATGTACCTTGGCTTCTGGTCTGACTTCCTTCTGAAAGTATTGTTCATCAATCTTATGAAAATAAGATCGAACTTCCTCTCAGTTCAGACCTTCTTCTTCTATCTTCCTTAGAGTATTGAGTCATTATACATCTAACTCAATCTTTACTCTACCCCTTTAAGTTTTCTTATGGTCTTCAACTCCGTTTCTTCCAACTATTGGACTTTTGATTAGAATATTGGTCTAGGTCTAGTTTATGGTTTGTACTCTTCTAGGTCTTGTGAAGAATATTGGTGGTGTATCCACTCAATTTGTGGACATCCAATGTGAATCCTTCGACGAAATGATTATAGGTCACTGTTATTTGGCTAACAAAATTTTTATTTGTTCACAAACTTTTGTTACAACTAATTAAATCGTGGACTATTTGTAATACCAACTGATACCAACTGTGGTTATTATACCAACTGTGGATATTTGATATCTAAAAAATGGATTCTATTATAGGTTCTGATCAACTGGACGAGACATCTTCTACTTTATCTCGCAGTATTGATATTATACCATTTGTGGTCTTCTGATATCAACTATGGTCTTCTTATATCTGCTATGGTTTCGGATCTCATCTTCCTTTATTCAGGGTTTATATTGCAAGAAAACCACTAGCTGACACTATGATTATAGTATCCTAAGTGATTTCCCATGCATTCCTTCTTCCAGAATGACTATGGATCTGCTTGAACTTCACCATAATCACCAGATTTCTCACCATCATGCTTCTTATGACTATGTTGTGATCTTTAATAAGATCAAGTAGTTGATCCTTGATTAATAAGTTCTTGTGTTGATTTTAATTCCATTTGGTCTAACCCCTTAGATCAACTTATCTCTACCCAAAACAAGGTTTTATCAAAGTCACATTGAGGTTTGTAGCGCTTGACTTGATGAGCTACTTCAATTCCACCAAGGTCAAGTGAAACTTCGATTCATCGTGATCTGTTTTACTTTAAAGCGCGAAAATTTCCCAGATTTTCTATGCATGAATGCAATGCACACATCTGTTTCCTCTATTTTTGTAACCCCATTACCTGGGATATTACAGGTGGCACACCCTCCTTGCTTTGGCGCGCCACTTTCCCTCTTTTGGGCCTCATGCGCCTCCAGGTGAGCTTCCAAGGCCCATGTTGCTTCTCCCGGTGAAAAAATAACCTTCGAGAAATACTAGCTCAATTTGACTCCATATAGGTCTCTGAAAGTGAAAAATACACAAAACATGGAATTCCTGTTCTGCAGAGTTATAAATGAAATAAAGGGGATTATTGGTAAATCCCCATAAATCAATGTATATCATCATATATGTTGCAAATATGTGGAAATTCATTCTAATAACGGACAAAGTTCATGTATGCATTTTACATGCATCATTATTATGTAAATTTATTAAAGTTTTTGGTACTAACCTATTAATAGTTGCAAAAGTGTACACTTTCTTGTTCTATACTTTCTTGTGTAGTAAATAGGAAAATATGGAAGTAAACCGGTCATTATTGTGAAATCTGGAGTTTCCCGGAATCTATCTCTCTGTTGTACTTTCTTTAAGACCACCACCGTAGACCCCGAAGACATCGTCAAATGAAAATGTGCCTATTGTCAAAGTTGTGTGGAAATTTATTCTCTTCGTCTTAGACATAAAATTCGTTCCAATCGGACTCCAGATACCTCCCATGAGGCCATATTACTCATGCGTTAAGAAGCAGTTTCAGGATTACGAAAATTGGTTGCGTGATTGATACAAACTCTTGCCATACTTCATGGATTCGGCCAAGCCACGATTCATAAAGGACACCGGGGAGTCCTAGGAAGGTTCTAGATGTGCGCAAGAACCCTTATATCAAAGGGGCATCGATCCTATGGTCAAGATTGCATCTCCACCAAGTTCAAGGAAGAAAAAGGGGCAAGGGGGTGCTGCCCCCAAGGGCAGCCACCGCCCATAGAGACCCGTCAACGCCTCCCTGCCGCTGGCGCCGCCTCCTCCTCGTTGTGGACGCCTCTCCCCAAGGGGAGGCTCATCTCCATCACCATCTACAACAACTCTCCATCACCCCCACTATAATCTCTTGCCATACATTATGTATGATGCAATATATTGTTTTTCCATGATCTATTGTATCTCTATGTTGACAGTGCAACCAACTGGGGCATCAATGGCGATACAGGGCCGACGTTTGAGAAATCCTTTAGCGGATGTGTTTTTCTGTGACGGTACCGCATTTTCGCATCACATGTGGCATTTTGGGCCGCTCGGCCCCGTAAAATCATGACAAACGAGCTTTAAACGTCAACGATTGTCCAGAAATGAGCATCACGGGGGGAGGGCAGCCCGAACTGCGGACTCGAGGAGGGGGCCGGGGCGTCACAACAACTGGGCTTCGGGCCGCTGGACAAACCTGACGGACCCTCTGCACGCTTTTGTTCACGTACTTTTTTGTCTGCCCGCACAAGAGTCCAATGCCTACAACATTGGGCCCCATATTTGTAAGGGGACACAGTCAGTGTCTCCACATATGTACTCGACCTGCAACACTCGGGCCCGCATGTCAGGTACCGACACGACTCTCCTGCGTGAGGCCGCCCATTCCGACAGCCTACCAGCATGCTAACTGGACCAAACCTTTTAGTACGACCAACATGGGCTCCACATGTCAGTTTCCATGCCAAAAAAACTTCCGCGCACGTGCGATCACAAGTGTCTGCCTGCCGTTAATTCTGGACGCCTAGCCCAGCATGTCAGAGCTTGGTGGACCCGACATGTCAAAGCTTGGTGGGCCCCGCCTGTCAGAGCTTGGTGGGCCTAAATAATATGTCTGGCCTACATGGATCCCATGTGGCATTCCCGTCGGGCCTACATGGAGATATGTGTCAATTCTGGATGCGTGGGCCTGCATGCCAGAGTTTGGTGGGCCCCGTACGTCAGAGCTTGGTGGGCCTACAAGTTAGAGCTTGGTGGGCCTGTTAGGACTACGTGGGTCCCAGCCTCCCAGGTGGCATTCCCGTCGTGCCCACATTTAGACATGGGACCTACTGGGATTAACTAGGTGTCCCACCTGTCAGCTACACGTCGAGGTGTCTTCAGGCCAGATTGGGTGACTAAAGGCTCAAGGCCAATTTATTCAGGTTGAAACAAGACACGCCGAGGAAATTAATCGGCATATGGTGGCCCGTCTAGCGCGCAACTGTCATGTATTCGTGAAATTATTATGGGCTTATGGTGGCCCGTCTAGCATGCACACAGCATTGGTCCTCTAGTTGGCCCTCCTTAGCAGCCTGTGAGCCAGAGCCACTTCGCGTTAACTACCGTGGGCCCAAAGAGGAAATTACCTTGCTGGCGTACTGTTTGGCCCACGCGGACGTTTCACCTAAAATGTAGATTAATGGTCTCTTGCCGCTGTGAGGATCTCGGGGTAACAAATTTACAAACTGAATTTTGAAAGAAGTTGGGGAGAACAAGAAGAAGAACGAGGAATGCCTGAGTTGCAAAACTATTACGTTGCCCTTGTGTGTCCTTCCCAAAGACTCTCAATCAGGTCTGCATGAGACAAACTAGGATTGCTTATATCTACTAAAGCCTAGATTCAAGTACATTAGGTATAGAAACAAAATAAAAAACAATATAATTGAAACAATAAAAAAATAAAAACTGAAATAGAAACCAAAACAACTACATAGTCTAACTAGGCCGGCCCATGCCAGGCCCGGGTTATTCTACATCCCTATCATGCAATAAGGATTTACGAGCGGCTAGGAAACACCTTTTGTGGATCATATTTGGGTAGTCCTAAGGCCTTGTACATCGTGCCTTTTTGGTCCGTGCCATAACCACATCGAATAAGTTGTGGAAGGTCTAAGAGACTCCAGAAAACCTAATTACACTAACAACAGATATCGATTCGTAAGATGAAAAGGAACCAAATCTCTGAATAAATAAAGTAAGTACAAATATAACTAAATGCCAACTTTCATGGATTTCAGTTGTGATCTATTCATCCTGGCATCCATGTCAAATCTGAGTACATCACTCTAGTGTTTGTTTGGGCGGGAAAAGGAATTCATATATTAGCATAGCCAACACAACAGGATGGTGGAAATTCATCATTTGAGTCAAAACCACCTCCTACTATGCCTGTGTGAAATACAAGATAAACTTCCGAGGAGCTTCAACCAATAGATGCATCGGAAAAAAAACACAAGCACACTGCACAAGTGACACAATGATTTACGTGGAAAACCACCTCAACTTGAGGAGGAAAAAACCACGGGTGTGGACCAACCGGTCCACGCAAGCTTCACTATGAGCAAACTGGGTATAGAGTTTTGCAACCTGTTTTGCAATGCCATTGCTCCCCCTAAATGGGTAACCAAACATCCTGAATTGGACTTTATGCCATCAATATCTCTAGCCAAATCTGAATCTGAATAAGCAATCAGCTCTGACTCTTTCTCACCAAAACAAATCTTCATATTTGTAGTGCCCCGGTGATGTCTGAAGATCCACTTCACGAATAAGCAATGTTTGGCCGTGTGCACACCATAGAATACATCAAACTCATGCATGTGTGAAATTGGTCTTTCGTACGGTGTCACCAAAGTCTAGTAATAAAACACACTCATACAACAAAAGGGGCAGCTGGAATTCATGTGGAAACTGCAGAAAACTATACCAAATATTCATCAGCATTATAACACGCACACACATATATAAATAGATCAGAACCGATACTAAATGTGCAAAGGAAGAAAATACAATATACTATGCAATATTTGCTACTACCTGCCTATGTGTCATCCACTTAAAGAAGTCATCATGGATGGTAATGAAATTCCGCCTCCCACTGCAGCATAAGCCTTTCGTGCGGTGTCACCGATGTATAGTCTCTATGTAGAGTACCTGCCCATGTGTCAACCACTTTAAAAAGAGCCACCATGGAGGGTAATGAAATTCCTCATGCCACTACAGCATAAGCATTTTGTGTGGTGTCACCAAAGTATAGTCTCTATGTACATGTAAACACAAAATAAGCTAAAGTTAACAAATCCAATTTCAGATTACCATTTCTTTATTGACGATAATGAAACCACAGAAATAACACAATAGAAAACCTAAGTCTAGTCACCGGAAACACGCTACATTCAACCCCACAACCCTTATAAATATTGGGTCATGCAAAGGGATACCATTTCGGCCCAAAGTGGAGAATCGAGGGAAATTTTTCCAATAGAATCTCCTAGGCCTGCGTTGGCACTGGAGTTTACTCACCAGAAACAGTTGATGCAATTTATCAACCGCCGAAAGCTGTACAAAAACATTCATCAGTATTATAACATTTATATAAATAGAACATAACTCATAGTAAATGTGCAAAGGAAGGAAAAAACAATACATTATGGAATATTTTTAAGTACCTGCCTCCTCCTTTAGTGCAACCTCTCTTTGTGTGGTGTGTCAACCACTTGAAAATGGAGTCATCATGCTAGGGTCATGAAGTTCCACCTCCCATTAGGTGTATAAAGCTCGACCAGATGTCGAGTTTAGGCTTGTGCAACATCAAGCCTTTCGTGCGGTGTCACCGAAGTATAGTTTCTGTGGACATGTAAACACAAAATAAACTAAAGTTAACAAATCCAGTTTCAGATTACCATTACTTTTTTTGGCGACAATGAAACCACAGAAATAACACTATAGGCAACCTTAGTCGACTCACCAGAAACAAACTACATACAGCCCCACAAACTTTATAAACATTGTGTTAGGCAAAGGGATACCATTTCGGCCCAGAGTGGAGAATCGAGGGACGTTTCCAAAAGAATCTCCTAGGCCGTTTCTACGCTGACACCGGAGTTTACTCACCGGAAATAGCTGCAGCAATTTATCGACTGGAGAAAATTGTACAAAAATATTCATCAGTATTTTAACATTTATATAAATAGAACATAACTTATAGTAAATGTGCAAAGGAAGGAAAAAAATACATTCTGAAATATTTTCCACTACTTGCCTCCTCCTTTAGTGCACTCTCTCCTTGTGTGCTGTGTCCACCACTTGAGAATCGAGGCATCATGCTAGGGTCATGAAATTCCACCTCCTATTAGGTGTATAAAGCTCAACGAGATGTCGAGCTTATGCTTCTGCAGCATCAAGCCTTTCGTGCAGTGTCACCGAAGTATATTCTCTATTTACATGTAACACAAAATAAGCTAAGTTAACAAATCCAGTTTCAGATTAGCGTTACTTTCTTGGCGGCAATGAAACCACAGAAATAACACAATAGGCAACCTTTGTCTACTCACCGGAAACGAACTACATACAGCCCCAAAACCCTTATAAATATTGGACCAGGCAAAGGGATACCATTTCAGCCCAGAGTGGAGAATCGAGGGAACTTTTCCAAAAAAATCTCCTAGGCCATTTCTGCGTTGACACCAGAGTTTACTCACCGGAAACAACTGCTGCAATTTATGAACTACAGAAAACTGTAAAAAAATCAGTCAACGGTATTATAACGTTCAGATAAATAGAAGAGAACTCATATTAAATGTGCAAAGGAAGAAAAAAATAATACATTCTGGAATATTTTCCAGTACCTGCCTCCTCCTTTAGTGCAGCCTCTCCTTCGTGAAGTGTCAACCACTTGAGGATGGAGCCATCATGCTAGCGTCATGAAGTTCCACCTCCCATTAGGTGTGTAAATCTCAACAAGATGTCGATCTTAGGCTTCTCCAGCATCAAGCCTTTCGTGCGGTATCACCGAAGTATAGTCTCTATGTACATGTAAACACAAAATAAGCTAAAGTTAACAAATCTAGTTTTATATTACCATTAATTTCTTTGGGACAATGAAACCACATAAATAACACAATAGACAACCATAGTCTACTCATTGGAAACACACTACATACAGCCCCACAAGTCTTATAAATATTGGGTCAAGCAAAGGGATACCATTTCGGGCCAGAGTGGAGAATTGAGAAAACTTTTGCAACATAATCTCCTTGGCCGTTTCTGCATTGACTCCAGAGTTTACTCAGCAGAAACAGCTGCTGAAATTTATCAACTGCATACAACTGTACAAAAACAATCATCAGTATTATAATATTTATATAAATAGAACATAACTCATAGTAAATGTGGAAAGGAAGGAAAAAAACAATACATTCTAGAATATTTTCCACTACGTGCCTCCTCCTTTAGTGCAGCGTCTCCTTCGTGCTGTGTCAACCACTTGAGAATGGAGCCATCATGTTAGGGTCATGAAGTTCCACCTCGCATTATGTGTGTAAAGCTCGACCAGATGTCGAGGTTAGGCTTCTGCAGAATCAAACCTTTCGTGCATTGTCATCGAAGTGTAGTCTATAGCTATGTATATGTAAACACAAAATAAGCTAAAGTTAACAAATCCAGTTTTACATTTCCATTACTTTCTTGGCGACAATGAAACCACATAAATAACACAATAGATAAACTTAGTATACTCACCGGAAACATACTACATCTAGCCCCACAACCTTTATAAACATTGGGTCGGGCAAAGGGATACCATTTCGGCCCAGAGTGGAGAATCGAGAGAACTTTTCCAACAGAATCTCCGAGGCCATTTCTGTGTTGAAACCACAGAAATAACACAATAAGCAACCTTAGTGTACTCACCAGAAACACAATACACACAACCCAACAATCCTTATAAATATTAGTTCAGGGAAAGGGATACCATTTCGGCCCAGAGTGGATAATCGAGGGAACTTTTTCAATAGAATCTCCTCGGCCATTTTTGCATTGACACCGGTGTTTGCTCACCGGAAACATCTGCTGCAATTTATCAAATGCAGAAAACTGTACAAAAACATTCATCAGTATTACAACATTTATATGAATAGAACAGAGCTCATAGTAAATGTGTAAAGGAAGGAAAAAACAATACATTCCTGAATATTTTCCAGTCCTCCTTTAGTGCAGCCTCTCCTTCGTGCTGTGTCAACCACTTCAGAATGGACCCATCATGCTAGGGCCATGAAGTTCCACCTCCCAGTAGGTGTATAAAGCTCGACCAGATGTCGAGCTTAGGCTTCTGCAACATCAAGCCTTTCGTGCGGTGTCATCGAAGTATATTCTCTATGTACATGTAAAGAAAAAATAAGCTAAAGTTAACAAATCCAATTTCAGATTACCATTACTTTCTTGGCGATAATGAAACCACAAAAATAGCAGAATAGGCAACCTTAGTATTCTCACCAGAAACACACTACATAAAGCCCCACAACCCTTATAAATATTCCGTTAGGCAAAGGGATACCATTCCGGCCCAGAGTAAAGAATCGAGGGAACTTCTCCAATAGAATCTCCTAGGCCGTTTCTGCGTTGACACCAGAGTTTACTCACCGGAAACAACTGCTGCAATTTATCGACTATAGAAAACTGTACAAAAACATTCATCACTATTATAACATTTATATAAGTAGAACATAACTCATAGTAAATGTGCAAAGGAAGGAAAAACAATACATTCTGGAATATTTTCCAGTACCCGCCTCCTCCTTTAGTGTAGCCTCTCCTTGCGTGTTGTGTCAACCACTTGAGAATGGAGCCATCATGCTAGGGTCATGAAATTCCACCTCCAATTAGGTGTATAAAGCTCAACCAGATGTCGATCTTAGGCTTCTGCAGCGTCAAGCCTTTCATGCGGTGTCACTGAAGTATAGTCTCTATGTACATGTAAACATAAAATAAGCTAAAGTTAACAAATTCAGTTTTGGATTACCATTACTTCCTTGGCGACAATGAAACCACAGAAATAACACAGTAGACAACCTTAGAGTACTCACCGGAAACATACTACATACAACCCCACAACCCTTATAAATATTGGGTCACGCAAAGGGATACCATTTCGGCCCAGAGTGGAGAATCAAGAGAACTTTTCCAACAGAATCTCGGAGGCTGTTTCTGTGTTGAAACCACAGAAATAACACAATAGGTAACCTTAGTGTACTCACCGGAAACACAATACATACAACGCCACAATCCTTATAAATATTAGGTCAGGCAAAGGGATACCATTTCGGCCAAGAGTGGAGAATCGAGGGAACTTTTTCAAAAGAATCTCCTAGGCCTTTTTTGCGTTGACACCAAAGCTTACTCACCGGAAATAGCTGCTGCAATTTATCAACTGCAGAAAACTGTACAAAAACATTAATTAGTATTATAACATTTATATAAATAGAACATAACTCTTAGTAAATGTGTAAAGGAAGGAAAATACAATACATTCTTGAATATTTTCCAGTACATACTCCTCCTTTAGTGCAACCTCTCCTTCGTGCCGTGTCAACCACTTGAGAATGGAGCCATCATTCTAGGGTCATGAAGTTCCACCTCCCATTAGGTGTATAAAGCTAGAACAGATGTCAAGTTTAGGCTTCTGCAACATCAAGCCTTTCGTATGGTCTCACCGAAGTATATTCTCTATGTACATGTAAACACAAAATAAGCCACAGTTAACAAATCCTGTTTCAGATTACCATTACTTTCTTGACGACAATAAAACCAGAAAACTAACACAATAGGCAACCTTAGTCTACTCACCGGAAACACACTACATAAAGCCCCACAACCCTTATAAATATTCCGTCATGCAAAGGGATACCATTTCAGCCCAGAGTAGAGAATCGAGGGAACTTTTCCAACAGAATCTCCTAGGCCGTTTCTGTGTTAACACCAGAGTTTACTCACCGAAAACAGTTGATGCAATTTATCGACTGCTGAAACTGTACAAAAAAAATCATCAGTATTATAACATTTATATAAATAGAACATAACTCATAGTAAATATGCAAAGAAAGGAAAAACAATACATTCTGGAATATATTCCAGTACCTGAATCCTCCTTTAGTGCAGCCTCTCCTTCATGCTGTGTCAACTACTTGAGAATGGATCCATCATGCTAGGGTCATGAAGTTCCACCGCCCATTAGGTGTATAAATCTCGACCAGATGTCGAGCTTAGGCTTCTTCAACATCAAGCCTTTCGTGCGGTGTCACCGAAGTATATTCTTTATGTACATGTAAACACAAAATAAGCTACAGTTAACAAATCAAGTTTCGGGTGATGTAATAGCGCCTTTGTCGGGCTTTTCTATATTGTCCTCGGGCGTGATGCAGTAGCCGATTGTATTGGGTTCTTCTATATTGTTGTCGGGTACACCGTCGGTGCTTCCGATCGGAATAAATGACGAGTCAATGGACCCGAAGATTTTTCCACCTCTTTTTTCTGTCTTTTTTATTTCTCGGGTTCCTCCTTGAAGAAATTTTCGTCGAGGTCCTCCTTGAAGAAATTTTCTTCGAGTTCCTCCTTGAAGAAATTTTCTTCGGCTTCCTTGCAGATTTTTTTATCGAGTTCTTAGTTGATGTAAATTTTCCTAGGTGTAGTTCTTCTTTTGTCAACCTGAGATTGATTGAACTTATACATCGCAGCGCCCGAGTGTTGGGTGTGGCGAAAGTAAACGATAGTCAACTTTGTTTAAAATAAAGGAACACTTAGCTTATTGGATGCGATGGAGTCGACGCGCGATGAAGTCTTCGAGTGCATAGAAGAAGTCGAGCCGAAGTAGAAGCTACCAAATAGCGAAAGTGGATGCCGCCAAATTATTGATGAAGAAATAGTCGAGCCACCGAGTGCTGCTGAGAACATTGCATCGAAATAGTGGTCGCCTGGAATATTATGTTGTAACTACGCTTAGGGGCGAAATCGTTGTCGAGCCCCCGAGTGTTGGCTCCATGGATACGTGACCCTATTTTTTTATTTCGCCTAGAGAATCATGCTCACACACGCTTGGATCAGGACGAAAACTGCGACATCTTCTGTTCATTTTTGACTTCTGCTAGAGAATTCGATGAAATTGTCGACCCCATTGAAACCGAAGCCATTTGCATATTAATACATTAAAGATTACACTATTAAATATGAAACATATATTGAAGATGAATCCACTGATATTATAGAGGATGAATCCATTGACTTGAAGAAAATAAATCCAATAATAACCATAGAAGCTGAATCCATTGACCCGGAAACGCATTGGGTAGTATTGCATAATAGAAAACCAATAATATCCATATAGATGAATACGAATAAAATAAATTCACTGACTAGAAGAAAATAAATCCAGTAATAATCATAGATGATAAATCCACTTATCCAGAAATGCGTTGGGTAGTATTGTATTAGAAAAAACCAATGATAACCCAAAGAAGACAAATCCACTCACCCGAAAGTGCACCGGGTAATATTATATAAGAAGAAATCAATGATGACCATATACATGAACCCAATGAACCGAAGGTACAAATCCACTAAGCTGAAGAAAATACTAACGTGAAGAAGACAAATCCATTAAGCCGAAGAAAATAAATCCACTGGGCCCAGGGGAGATATATCCAGAGCCGAAGAAGATAAATCCACTGAGCCGAGAAAATAAATCCACTGAGACGGGGAAGATATATCCACTGAGCCGAAGAAAATAAATTCACCAGGCCTGGCGAGTGCTAGATGTCGAATGCGCGACGGCGGATGGGGTCGACACAACAAATAGATGAAGCTGATCTGCAGTTATATTACGACGCAAAAAAAGTACGCGCAAATAATAGTACGAGCCGAAAAATATTTGGCGAAATAAATTTTGCGTAATTGAAAATATAGCACCTGGTTCTGGTTTTTGTATCGGATGGCAAATTCGTGGTGAAGAATCCTCAATATCGAGTACACGATGGCAACTTGACGGAAGACAACCACGATTTTCCCAGCGATTTTCATGCTCGATCAGTATACATATGACTCGAACTAATCCCTTTGTGGTGACCCGGCATACCACTGCATGGTGTAGTATGCAAGTCTGATATAACACCAATGAAACACCGTTCCACTAGTATTATATCGCTCAGAGTGGTACAACAGAAACATATGCGGGTCCAAGGCATGTCTATAGAATTACAACATTGACTCGGTTACATAAGATCATCACAGACCTCCTACTTTACAATGAGGTAAAGCTGCAAATAACTCCGGAAGAACGACTCGTAGACTAGTCTTATCGCGAACTCTAGTTGTAGAGTATTTAACTAGCTACGAGAGGCTATGAATAGATTCTAGCTAAATAGGAGCTAAGTTTAGGAAGCTAGTTCCTTTCTATTGCTAATCTAGGTTTCTCCTTGTTGGATGTGGTATCCGCCTCTTCGACGGGTTCCTGTCCCTTGAAGTAGTTGTTGACTCCTCGATCTTCGTGTTGCACTTGTAGATCCTCCTTCGATGCCTCCATATCTAAGCAGGGGATTTAAGAGTGGGATGAGTACGAGCGTACTCAACAAGTTCATTATAGGAAAGAGGTGTTTAATGCACTAGCTACGGCATTAGACCGGAAAGTCTAATACCAATGCAGGTTTTCATAATCATTTCTTCAAGAGGTTGCTTTTATTCGGAAGAGCTATGTCCGTCGGCCTTCACCGGTTTACTAGAACTTCATGGAGCTCCTTTCCGGCCGCGTTCGCGGTTCCATATCCCGGAACAGGGAGTGACTGGTCACGGTTCTTTACACTCTGCGAGAGGTGTGTTGCTTTACCCATAAGAGATCTTAACCTTGGTGCCAACCGAGCACGCTTACCCGTCCACACTTCCTTTGGTGTGAGGCCCGGTATAAGGTCTAGCCAATCATGTTCCTCCGCTACCTCGAACACCCACCCTTTTGTAAGATTGTCCTCCCCTATATCCATGATGAGACCGTTCCGGGCATTCATATGCCTTCCCCTATCATCATGGATAGACCGTTCCGGACACCTTACAATCCCTCATAGACCGCAATACCGTGGGGACTTAAGGCTTCCCCAACCTACCGCTTGTTCTTCGAACGACAAGTGTCTACGGACTATGCCGTGGGGACTTAAGGCTTCCCCGACCTACCGCTTGCCGCCGACGGATACAAGTGTCTACGGTAAAGCGCATCCGTTGATGAACGAGAGGTGGAAACACTTTTGACTACTCCATCCCACTCCGGATCTTATGGTTAACACGGGTATTACGGCACAAGAATCATCGGCGACATTTGTTGTTTAATCCTAGATGGATATAAACCCGTGCAATGGAACCTCCACCATATCAACACAATCCATGGTTCCATTGCCCACCACATAGTCATATTCATAGTTATGAAAGTAGTGGTTTTGATTTTTGTGCAATAGTGATAACCATAATACTTTGCAAGTAATTTGATAAAAATACTTCAAATGACATGAGCAAGTGATGAACTTGCCTTTCTTGGCTGCAAGATTATGCGAGACAAGGTCTTCGATACGCAATAACTCCAAATTCTGAAATAGCATCATCGTCCGGTAAGGACGATGTTTAAAAGATTGGCAAGGATGCAATAATGCATAAGTATGAGATGCAATCGCTCTAAGCGTGACCTAACCCCGATGATTTAGGATTAGTGAGTGGTAATGATTAGTTCGGGGTGTGTTGCACTTTTATAGTGATTCACAAACAAGGTTCTTATTCAGGTTTGTGTTATATGGTATCATAAGCAAGTGGTAAGAATGCATAGTAATAATCATACACATCAAGGAATAGTAGTTGGTATAATAAGTAAATAGCAGTTATTAAGTTTTAAGTCCTATAGTGCATGGTTGATGATTACTTATTATATAATTCAAAAGAATAACTTTTGAAGAACATGTTCTTTAATAAAGAACAAGTATGATAATCTAGGTTGGTGGGGTTCTATGGTTGACTATGGTTCTCATCTAGTTTCTGAAGTAATTATTAGATGGATCACAACCTAGTTGGATTCATCAGCTACTAGGCTTGTATTGTTGAATTAAGCCTAAACATCTTAATTTACTAATAGTTGCTATCAAGGTGGCATACCTTGTTGGTGATAGCTAGCTAGGGTTTATAGGTCCGTAGAAGCAGGGTTGATGATGATTCTTTATTTACTTCAAAAGAATAACTTTTGAAGAACATACTTCTTAAGTAATAAGAAGTATAACAATTAAGGTTGAGGTTGTCTTGTATTAGCTATTGGATCTCTGAGTAGAGAATGGTTGGTTCCTAAATAGGATGGTTCACAAGTATCTCACACTAGTAGGGTTTAGTGGAGTCAGGGTTATGTAAAGTAAAATCAGTCAGGTCATGGTTGCTATTAGGGTTCATCACAATGGTGTGATGCTAAATCATGGAATGAGTTAAAGATGATGCCTCTGACAGTAGAAGCTAGGTTTAAACTATGGTTGGTCCTATTTGATCATCTAGGTTGGATAGGTATGCCTACATGGACTACTAAATTATTAGATGATAGGGTTCCTACAATTTTATGTGGCCAAGACAAGTATTTAGTTGCTATTATGAATCTATGATTTGAAAATTAGAGTACCATGATCATATGAGTCGGACCTAGGGTTTAGGTTTTAGAAGTTAATTTAGGTTTCACATGTAATTAGTGGAGCTAGGGTTCCTAATTTGAATTAGGGTTTTAGGATTCACATGAAATGATAGGGTTGTGACTATCATTCCATATGGAATTAGGGTTTGCTATTTATCATGTAGTTCTATGGTTAATAACTTCAATTTAAAGTTGAAGTTATTAATAACTTGTAAATAGATAAATAATATTGAATTTGGCAGTTTATTATTTTTAAATAATTAATAATTAGGTAATTATTAATTAGGGTTTAAATCCTTCTAATAAGGATTTAACAAATTAATAAATAAAGAAAATTAGTTTTTAATGTTTTCTTTATTTATTTTCTTGGTTTTTATTTAATTTGTAAAGATTTTCCTTAATTATTGAATTTTTAATTGCAATTAGAGTATAAAAGAAAAGATCTTAATTAATAAGTTTAAAATAATTAAATTTTTATTAAAAATAAAAATTTCATTTTATATTTTTATTGGATAGAGTTTTCTTTTCTAAGAATTTTGATGTATCATTTATATTTTTCTGAGCTATTATGAATTTTCTAGATTTATTTAAAGTTGCGATAGTTTATGAATTTGAATTAAATCGATAACGAAATGACTAACGCTACCCGGTCGCTGCACCCACACGGGTCAGCGACGGTGGGGCCTACGGACCACGCCACCTGCCACATAAGCCTTGACCGAGTCAAACTCGGTGACTGGGCAGAGGAGCTCCTGGCCGACGGCCAGTCGAGGACGACGCCGGCGATACGGCGTTCCCGCGCCCGCGTGGAGGCTCAGGTTGGATGCGCGGCTCCATAGCGAACCTAAAGGTGGCGGCGCCCCCATCTATTGGTCACCGGAGGCATCCCGGCGAGCATGAACAACGGCGGCGGCCACGGTCACTCGGTGCGGTGGCGTTATGATGCAACTTAGGATGCAATAGCGGGCTCAGGAGGTGCGCATGATCACCTTGATGCTCCCTGGGTGGTCGCCGGCGTGGATTGAAGGCGAAGGCGACGAGGTGGTCGCCATTTTCCCCGCAGAGCTGCGGAAGGGAACGGCCAATTGCTTCCTCCCCAGAGCTCCCCTGGACGCGAGACTCCACCAGGCGGATGAGGACGTCGAGGCGCTCCTCCTGAGCTCAACGGCGGCCCTCGGGGTGGTCGGAATCGGTGTGACGAGAGTGTCACCGGCGAGTTAGGGTTTCATGAAATTTGGGGAAAAGGAAGAACGGGAACGAGGAAGGCTTCGGCCGAGTATTTATAGGGTTCAGGCGGGTCTTCGTCGGTCGCGTGGTCCAGAATGGCGGCCGGGACGTGGAGTTGCTCGTCGCCGTGGCGGCCTCCAGGGCGTCCAGGACGAAGACGAAGACGAGGACGTCTTCTGCGTGTTTATCCTCGCGAAGGGGTACGAGGACTGGGGTTGGGCTGGTTCTGGCGATGGACTGGGCCGATCTGGTGGGCTCATGCTGGGCTGCTGCGTGGTAAGGTAAGTCCAGGTGAGTTTTTCCCCCTTTTCCTTTTTTGCTGTTTTTATTTTTCTGTTTTATATTTTCTATTTGAATCTGATTTAAGTTCAAATTTGAATTGTAGGGTTCTTGTTATGTTAATTGAATGGAGATGTAGTTCAAGGACTATTACTTCATTCTTTAGTTGGAACCAATACTTTTTTATTGAATTACAATGCATAGTTGTGGCTTGTTTATAATAGTAGATAGACATGGGTTTCAATTCTTATTTTTAATTTCCTTTTTCTTGTGAAATAATTCTGTTAGGATTTAAGAGAATTGATAATTGCAACTCAAAGTATTTCAGAAGTTATTATTAGGGCTTGGTTTCAGATTTGAGGAGTTGGTCAATTACACATGATTTTATGTGAACTTCCATATATTAGGGTTTTATAGTTGCTCTCATAACCCCACTTATTAAGGTTAGTAATATCATTATATTTGAAAGTATCAAAGTAGGTATTGTTTCCATCATGGTTTATCTTGGTTATAGAGTTAAATAGTTGTTAAACACACAAGGTTTTAATTAAAGGATTTAGCATTAGGTGACTCTTATGTTTAGTAGTTAAGCATGAGAGTGCAATGCTAGGGTTCTAATGATATTTACCTAATGGCCATGGGTTTGATTCACAATTATGGTCTAGGTTTATAGTGCAATCTCCAAAGTGGTGTGTAAACTAGGGTTGAGATACAATTCTAATTTATAGAATTGGGATGACATCCTATTGCATGTGCTAGGTTTAATCTCCCCAATGCATGGTAAAATGATTACTTGCTTAATATTTCCTATGCTCCTTTAGTTACTAAGGATCTGGGAAGTGGTTTCATCTGCTACCAATAGACTTCTATTCTCATTCTTAATTTATCACTAAAGTAACTAAGGTGGTTATGGTTCTTTTTATAGTTAACTTTGGTTATATTGATGTATGGTTTCCTACCATATAGATTATAGACCTTAACTCTAAGCTTTTCTTATGGGCTTATATCTTCTACTTAAAGTTCTTAGGGTTTATGATCACTACACAATTTATATTTATCAAGGTTTGGCTTCCTAAGTTATCTCACATTAAATGAGGTTCTCACTTCTAAAATCAAGTGTTATCTTGGTCAATTAAGGTATAACACTTCTATTTAACTTTCTAGGATGGACATACTATGGTTGTCTCAATAACTTATATGCCAGGATAATGCCCGAGATATTAAGTTAGAGTTCTACTTGATCAAGGATGATATAATCATATGGTATATGGATAGTTCTCTCCCTCACATTCAAGTGTTGCCTCAACTACTTAAGTGTAACACCATAGCTTGGGCTCTCTTATAAAGGAATGGTTTATTCTAGGGTTTATGGTGTATTCACAATATCCCAATAGGGATCAAGTCTATAACTCCACTTGGGTATCTTGGTTGAATTAATCTCCTCCTTACCTTATCAATTCATAGCTATGGTATTATCCCATGTGGTATTAGGTTGTCTCACCACTCCAAGATAAAATGGCTAATCTCCTAATACTTATGTTCAAAGGTTGTCCTTTATTCTTAAATAGGTAAATCTTGGATTAGTATGAATGGTCTCACTCATTTGGGAAGGACTTTAATACTAACCTAAGGTTAGGCTCTATAGAGATTGATGTGATCATCAATGTCTATGTTATATATAAAGGGTTTATCTCTCTAGGAATTGTCTTGGATAATATCCTAAGGTTTCTCTTCAAGGGTGATGATTTGAATACTTGGATGTATATCCAAGGTTTAGCTCAAGGTTTGTTATTGCTTCTTTAATTATTAATACAGAACTCTCACCTCTCTAGGGTTGATGTATAATGTCATGAAAATAGAGAAGGATAAATATTTCTAGAGTTGATCTCCTTATTATGTTCCCCAGATTGAAATAGAATGAATACCATGAGGTTCATGGTAGGATCAAGGATTTGTTTAAGACATGGAAAAGATAAGTGAAGAATGATTTCTCCATTTTATTGTTACTTGGTTTGCAATTGAATTGATGTTCATATGCTATGGCAAGGATTACCTTATTATGATCTGTTATAAGATCAGGCAATTGATCATTGATTATAGTGTTGTT
Organism: Lolium rigidum; assembly: GCF_022539505.1. Taxonomy (NCBI): domain Eukaryota; kingdom Viridiplantae; phylum Streptophyta; class Magnoliopsida; order Poales; family Poaceae; genus Lolium; species Lolium rigidum. Next base: position 190,684,990 of record NC_061511.1, on the reverse strand, counting down.
GTGTTGATTATTAGTTCCCCTTTGATCTAACCCCATAGATCAAATCATCTCTACCCAAAGCAAGGTTTTAGCAAAGTCACATTGAGGTTTATAGCGCTTGACTTGATGAGCTACTTCAATTCCACCAAGGTCAAGTGAAACTTCGATTCATCGTGATCGTTTTACTTTAAAGCGCGAAAATTCCCCAGATTTTCTATGCATGAATGCAATGCACACATCTGTTTCCTCTATTTTTGTAACCCCATTACCTAGGATATTACAGTCTCTACCCCTTAAACTAAACTTCGTCCTCGAAGTTTGAGCTCTCTCACGTTTCGGAGTGTGGATCGTGACTTGTACGGACTACATCTTTTCTCAAACTCCTTGGTGATCTCACTGGATATAATTGAATATATCCCTTGTCCAGATTCTTCCTGGAATCCATTAGGGTTTGACATCAAACCACTGGTTACTTACTTTGACTTCCATTGGTTTCTTCCAACTACTATAAGCTTGTTTCCTTTCTCATTGAAGATTCAATGATTGAGACTTCTTCTGGTGCTGCTAGTCTTAACTGAAGACTAATTGGATAACATTCTCCTATTTGATAAAATAGGACTTTGTTTTCCCTTAGTACCAAAACTACAATAATGGAACTTGGTAAGGTACTTACCATAAAAATGGTCTTGATAGTTTATTTTCCTAATAATGGATTAGACTCATTTAGTCCATCCAATCATGGTTTTTAGTTGATACCTATATCTATTTTGGGTTATTTAGGTTCCATGAAAGGAATCTTTCAAATGGACTTTAGTTTAGGTATAGTCATCATCCTTCAGTCTTGGGCCTTCTCGAACTGTATTTGGTCTACGGTATTTCCTTCGTCCAACTTCATTAACATTAGCTGACTTGAGATTAATTACTTCTGAGTAGATATTACTCACTTTCTCAAGTCGTAGTCCACTTCTTACTTCCTCGAGGTATGAACCTCGGCTTCTGGTCTGACATCCTTCTGGAAGTATTGTTCAATAATCTTATTAAAATAAGATCGAACTTCCTCTCAGTTCAGACCTTCTTCTTTTATTATGCTCAAAGTATTGAGTTGATTGTACATCCAACTCAATGTTTACTCTACCCCTTAGAGTTTTCTTATGGTCTTCAACTCCATTTCTTCCAACAATTGGACTTATGGTTAGGATATTGGTCTAGGTCTAGTTTATGGGTTGTACTCTTCTAAGGTCTCACGAAGAATTTTTGTGGTATATCCACTCAATTGTGGACATCCGACATGAATCCTTTTGACTAAATGTATTATTAAATGCTAACAAAATTTATTTGTCACAACTTCTGATACAAAAATTTCGTATTTGTTACTACCAACGATACTTTGTGGTTATTATACCAACTGTGGCTATTTGATATCTAAAAATGGATTCTATTATAGGTTCTGATCAACTGGACGAGACATCTTCTACTTTATCTCGCAGTATTGATCCTATACCAATTGTGGTCTTCTGATATCGACTATGGTTTTCTTATATCTGCTATGGTTTCATATATCATCTTCCTTCATTCAGGGTTTATTTTGCAAGAAAACCACTAGCTGACACTATGATTATAGTATCCTAAGTGATTTCCCATGCATTCCCGCTTCTATATTGATTATGGATCTGCTTGAGCTTCACCATAATCATTATATTTCTTACCTTCATGCTTCTCCGTACTAAAGTACTCCTCTCATGAGGTTAAGCATGATTGTTGATTGGCACTTCCTTCAGAGTATTGTGGTTGCTTCCCACAACTTTGTTTCCTTTATCTGATGAACCTTCATCTTGTCTTCAAAATATACAGAATTCGTCACTTCCTCACACGGATACCATTACCCCCTAGATCTATAGCATCAAGTCAGAACTTGATATTGCAACATGCATTTGCATATCAACGTCAAACTTCATGTATGGATCTAGTCAAACAATGAAAATCCAATAAAATCCAAGAAGATTCAGCTTTGTGCTTATAATAGACATCATCATAAGCCTGAATATGATTGTTGAGTAAGACACCTCTAAACATCAGGCTCTGATGTGTAGTATAGAACACCACATAACATAGGTTTATATCGTGATACTTAGCACGAATATAGGGAATTCTACTATTTGTCTCAACCTTTACCTTAATTGCACATTTGCAATGAGATAAACTTGAAACAAAGTGGTCTAGGATAGTTGTGATTAACCTAATTTTCTTTGGAAGTACTAACTTAGCTTCCATTTTGTTGAGGACTACTTCGATGATATGTCTAGTTCTAACATCACTATTCTAGACACATTACTATTGGAATATAGCTCCTATACTTCCAAGTTATTGTATCGTAAGGCTATGGACCTAATGTTCTTGACACAGTTCCCATGGTTTTTGAAACATAATTCTTGCACTATTGTTTAGCACTTGTCTTCTTATTGTACTCCTCCAAAATACTTATAATGTTCTATTTCATCACATAATGATTCTCAGGTGAATCATATATGATTACTATCTCTACCATGTAAGTAGGCATATTTTATTCCTATCACTCTTCCTTACCTCCCATGATTGACTCATCATGGTTTATACTACCTCATATCACTTGTTTTTATCACTTACTAACAAATGTTTCACAAGTTTAGATGAATTTAACTTACCCTATTACTTGTATTAGTTTACACCTTCTAATAGGATATTTTTCTTCTACACATATCTTCATTACTTGATATCACTCCTACTATAGGTCTGGATAACTCTATTTAACCATAACATTTGTTGGTACACATCTTCCAATAGGATATCTTCCTTATGGTTGTATCCTCTCTTTGGACTACCATATATTGTATACCAACTGTGGTCTACTCATAATTATTTTAGGGTCTTAAGAGTATCGTACATACTTTGAGATTAGCTGGCTAACATTACTTAGGAAATATAGGTAAGAAATGTTGACTCAAGTGTGTCAGGATTATTCTCAAGTGAATATCCATCTCAAGTCATAAAAAGATTTGGTTTACCTAAGACAACTTCCTATAGACACTACCAATCCTATAGGTCTCCTTTAAAGGGTTTTAATCCTAGGGTCAAAGCATTTGCTCGATACCAACCGTGGTGACCCGGCATACCACCGCATGGTGTAGTATGCAAGTCCGATATAACACCAATGAAACACCGTTCCACTAGTATTATATCGCTCGTAGTGGTACAACGAAACATATGCGGGTCCAAGGCATGTCTATAGAATTACAACATTGACTCAGTTACATAAGATCATCACAGCCTCCTACTTTACAATGAGGTAAAACTGCAAATAACTCCAGAAGAACGACTCGTAGACTAGTCTTATCGCGAACTCTAGTTGTAGAGTATTTAACTAGCTACAGAGGCTATGAATAGATTCTAGCTAAATAGGAGCTAAGTTTAGGAAGCTAGTTCCTTTCTATTGCTAATCTAGGTTTCTCCTTGTTGGATGTGGTATCCGCCTCTTCCGACGGGTTCCTGTCCCTTGAAGTAGTTGTTGACTCCTCGATCTTCGTGTTGCACTCGTAGATCCTCCTTCGATGCCTCCATATCTAAGCGGGGATTTAAGAGTGGGATGAGTACGAGCGTACTCAACAAGTTCATTATAGGAAAGAGGTGTTTAATGCACTAGCTACAGCATTAGACCAGAAAGTCTAATACCAATGCAGGTTTTCATAATCCTTTCTTCAAGAGGTTGCTTTTATTCAGAAGAGCTATGTCCGTCAGCCTTCACCGGTTTACTAGAACTTCATGGAGCTCCTTTCCGGCCGCGTTCGCAGTTCCATATCCCGGAACAGGGAGTGACAGGTCACAGTTCTTTACACTCTGCAGAGATGTGTTGCTTTACCCATAAGAGATCTTAACCTTGGTGCCAACCGGGCAGCTTTCCCGTCCACACTTCCTTCGGTGTGAGGCCCGGTATAAGGTCTAGCCAATCATGTTCCTCCGCTACCTCGAACACCCACCCTTTTGTAAGATTGTCCTCCCCTATATCCATGATGAGACCGTTCCGGGCATTCATATGCCTTCCCCTATCATCATGGATAGACCGTTCCGGACACCTTACAATCCCTCATAGACCGCAATACCGTGGGGACTTAAGGCTTCCCCAACCTACCGCTTGTTCTTCGAACGACAAGTGTCTACGGACTATGCCGTGGGGACTTAAGGCTTCCCCGACCTACCGCTTGCCGCCGACGGATACAAGTGTCTACGGTAAAGCGCATCCGTTGATGAACGAGAGGTGGAAACACTTTTGACTATTCCGTCCCACTCCGGATCTTATGGTTAACACGGGTATTACGGCACAAGAATCATCGGCGACATTTGTTGTTTAATCCTAGATGGATATAAACCCGTGCAATGGAACCTCCACCATATCAACACAATCCATGGTTCCATTGCCCACCACATAGTCATATTCATAGTTATGAAAGTAGTGGTTTTGATTTTTGTGCAATAGTGATAACCATAATACTTTGCAAGTAATTTGATAAAAATACTTCAAATGACATGAGCAAGTGATGAACTTGCCTTTCTTGGCTGCAAGATTATGCAGACAAGGTCTTCGATACGCAATAACTCCAAATTCTGAAATATCATCATCGTCCGGTAAGGACGATGTTTAAAAGATTGGCAAGGATGCAATAATGCATAAGTATGAGATGCAATCGCTCTAAGCGTGACCTAACCCCGATATTTAAGATCTCGTGAGTGGTAATGATTAGTTCAGGGTGTGTTGCACTTTTATAGTGATTCACAATCAAGGTTCTTATTCAGGTTTGTGTTGTTTCGTAATCATAAGCAAGTGGTAAAATGCATAGTAATAATCATACACACTAAGGAATAGTAGTGGTATAATAAATAAAGAACAGTTATTAAGTTTAATTCCTATAGTGCATGGTTGATGATTACTTATTATATAATTCAAAAGAATAACTTTTGAAGAGCATGTTCTATAATAAAGAACAAGTATGATATCTAGGTTTGTGGGTTCTATGATTTTCTATGATTCTAATTGGTTTCTGGAGTAAGTAGTAGATGGATCACAACCTAGTTGGATTCATCAGCTACCAGGCTTGTATTGTTGAATTAATCCTAAACATCTTAATTTACCAATAGTTGCTATCAAGGTGGCATACCTTGTTGGTGATAGTTGGCTAGGGTTTATAGGTTCTTATAAGCAGGGTTAAGATGATTCCTTATTTTCTTCAAAAGAATAACTTTTGAAGAACATACTTCTTAAATAATAAGAAGTATTACAATTAAGGTTGGGGTTGTCTTGTATTAGCCATTGGATCTCTGAGTAGAGAATGGTTGGTTCCTAAATAGGATGGTTCATAAGTATCTCACACTAGTAGGGTTTAGTGGAACAGGGTTATGTAAAGTAAAATAGTAGGTATTGTTGTTGTTAGGGTTCATCACAATGGGGTGATGCTAAATAGGAATGAGTAAGGATGATGGTTTTGACAGTAGAAGCTAGGGTTTAAACTTGGCTGATCCTACTTGATCAACTAGGTTTAATGATATGCATACATGTAATACTAAATTGCTAGTGATAGGGTTCTACATTTTGGGTGTCCAAGACAAGTATTTAGTTGCTACTATGGTTCTATGATTTGTAATAAGGTATCATGATCACATACTCTAACCTAGGGTTTAGGTTAGGAGCAATTTAGGGTTCACATGTAATCATTGAACTAGGGTTCCTAGTTGAATTAGGTTTTTGGGTTTCACATGAAATGATAAGGTTGTGATATCATTCCATATGGAATTAGGGTTTGCTATTTACCATATAGTTCTATGGTTAATAACTTCAATTTAAAGTTGATGTTTTTAATAACTTGGAAATAAAAATAATATTGAATTTGGTATTTTATTATTTTTAAACAATTAATAATTAGGTAATTATTAATTAGGGTTTAAATCTCTCTAATAATGATTTAACAAAATAACAAATAAAGAAAATTAGTTTTCATGTTTTTCTTTATTTATTTATTGTTTTTATTTAATAGGGAAGATTTTCCTAATTATTGAATTTTAATTGCATTTAGAATTAAAAGAAAAGACTTAATTATTAAGTTTTAAACAATTAATTTTTTATTAAAATAAAAATTTCATATTATATTTTTATTGGGTAGAGTTTCCTTTTCTATGAATTTCGATGTATCATTTATATTTTTCTGAGTTATAATGAAATTTATACATTTATTTAAAGTTGCAGTAATTAATGAATTGAAAAAAAATAAAACGAAATGACTAACTCTACCCGGTCAGTGCACCCACACAGTCAATGACTGGTGGGGCTAGACCACGCCACCTGCCACATAAGCCTTGACCGAGCCAAACTCGGTGACTGGGCAGAGGAGCTCCTGGCCGACGGCCAGTCGAGGACGACACCGGCGATACGGCGTTCCCGCGCCCGCGTGGAGGCTCAGGTTGGATGCGCGGCTCCATAGCGAACCTAAAGGTGGCGGCGCCCCCATCTATTGGTCACCCGGAGGCATCCCGGCGAGCATGAACAACGGCGGCGGCCACGGTCACTCGGTGCGGTGGCGTTATGATGCAATTTAGGATGCAATAGCGGGCTCAGGAGGTGCGCATGATCACCTTGATGCTCCCTGGGTGGTCGCCGGCGTGGATTGAAGGCGAAGGCGACGAGGTGGTCGCCGTTTTCCCGCGAGCCGCGGAAGGGAACGGCCAATTGCTTCCTCCCCGCAGCTCCCCGGACGCGAGACTCCACCGAGGCGGATCAGGACGTCGAGGCGCTCCTCCTGAGCTCAACGGCGGCCCTCGGGGTGGTCGGAATCGGTGTGACGAGAGTGTCACCGGCGAGTTAGGGTTTCATGAAATTTGGGGAAAAGGAAGAACGGGAACGAGGGAGGCTTCGGCCGAGTATTTATAGGGTTCAGGCGGGTCTTCGTCGGTCGCGTGGTCCCGTAATGGCGGCCGGGACGTGGAGTTGCTCGTCGCCGTGGCGGCCTCCAGGGCGTCCAGGACGAAGACGAAGACGAGGACGTCTTCTGCGTGTTTATCCTCACGAAGGGTTACGAGGACTGGGGTTGGGCTGGTTCTGGCGATGGACTGGGCCGATCTGGTGGGCTCATGCTGGGCTGCTGCGTGGTAAGGTAAGTCCAGGTGAGTTTTTTCCCCCTTTTCCTTTTTTGCTGTTTTTATTTTTCTGTTTTATATTTTCTATTTGAATCTGATTTAAGTTCAAATTTGAATTGTAGGGTTCTTGTTATGTTAATTGAATGGAGATGTAGTTCAAGGACTATTACTTCATTCTTTAGTTGGAACCAATACTTTTTTATTGAATTACAATGCATAGTTGTGGCTTGTTTATAATAGTAGATAGACATGGGTTTCAATTCTTATTTTTAATTTCCTTTTTCTTGTGAAATAATTCTGTTAGGATTTAAGAGAATTGATAATTGCAACTCAAAGTATTTCAGAAGTTATTATTAGGGCTTGGTTTCAGATTTGAGGAGTTGGTCAATTACACATGATTTTATGTGAACTTCCATATATTAGGGTTTTATAGTTGCTCTCATAACCCCACTTATTAAGGTTAGTAATATCATTATATTTGAAAGTATCAAAGTAGGTATTGTTTCCATCATGGTTTATCTTGGTTATAGAGTTAAATAGTTGTTAAACACACAAGGTTTTAATTAAAGGATTTAGCATTAGGTGACTCTTATGTTTAGTAATTAAGCATGAGAGTGCAATGCTAGGGTTCTAATGATATTTACCTAATGGCCATGGGTTTGATTCACAATTATGGTCTAGGTTTATAGTGCAATCTCCAAAGTGGTGTGTAAACTAGGGTTGAGATACAATTCTAATTTATAGAATTTGGATGACATCCTATTGCATGTGCTAGGTTTAATCTCCCCAATGCATGGTAAAATGATTACTTGCTTAATATTTCCTATGCTCCTTTAGTTACTAAGGATCTGGGAAGTGGTTTCATCTCGCTACCAATAGACTTCTATTCTCATTCTTAATTTATCACTAAAGTAACTAAGGTGGTTATGGTTCTTTTTATAGTTAACTTTGGTTATATTGATGTATGGTTTCCTACCATATAGATTATAGACCTTAACTCTAAGCTTTTCTTATGGGCTTATATCTTCTACTTAAAGTTCTTAGGGTTTATGATCACTACACAATTTATATTTATCAAGGTTTGGCTTCCTAAGTTATCTCACATTAAATGAGGTTCTCACTTCTAAAATCAAGTGTTATCTTGGTCAATTAAGGTATAACACTTCTATTTAACTTTCTAGGATGGACATACTATGGTTGTCTCAATAACTTATATGCCAGGATAATGCCTGAGATATTAAGTTAGAGTTCTACTTGATCAAGGATGATATAATCATATGGTATATGGATAGTTCTCTCCCTCACATTCAAGTGTTGCCTCAACTACTTAAGTGTAACACCATAGCTTGAGCTCTCTTATAAAGGAATGGTTTATTCTAGGGTTTATGGTGTATTCACAATATCCCAATAGGGATCAAGTCTATAACTCCACTTGGGTATCTTGGTTGAATTAATCTCCTCCTTACCTTATCAATTCATAGCTATGGTATTATCCCATGTGGTATTAGGTTGTCTCACCACTCCAAGATAAAATGGCTAATCTCCTAATACTTATGTTCAAAGGTTGTCCTTTATTCTTAAATAGGTAAATCTTGGATTAGTATGAATGGTCTCACTCATTTGGGAAGGACTTTAATACTAACCTAAGGTTAGGCTCTATAGAGATTGATGTGATCATCAATGTCTATGTTATATATAAAGGGTTTATCTCTCTAGGAATTGTCTTGGATAATATCCTAAGGTTTCTCTTCAAGGGTGATGATTTGAATACTTGGATGTATATCCAAGGTTTAGCTCAAGGTTTGTTATTGCTTCTTTAATTATTAATACAGAACTCTCACCTCTCTAGGGTTGATGTATAATGTCATGGAATAGAGAAGGATAAATATTTCTAGAGTTGATCTCCTTATTATGTTCCCCAGATTGAAATAGAATGAATACCATGAGGTTCATGGTAGGATCAAGGATTTGTTTAAGACATGGAAAAGATAAGTGAAGAATGATTTCTCCATTTTATTGTTACTTGGTTTGCAATTGAATTGATGTTCATATGCTATGACAAGGATTACCTTATTATGATCTGTTATAAGATCAGGCAATTGATCATTGATTATAGTGTTGTTGTGTTGATTATTAGTTCCCCTTTGATCTAACCCCATAGATCAAATCATCTCTACCCAAAGCAAGGTTTTAGCAAAGTCACATTGAGGTTTATAGCGCTTGACTTGATGAGCTACTTCAATTCCACCAAGGTCAAGTGAAACTTCAGTTACTGTGACTGTTTTACTTTAAAGCGCGAAAATTCCCCAGATTTTCTATGCATGAATGCAATGCACACATCTGTTTCCTCTATTTTTGTAACCCCATTACCTGGGATATTACACCCTTGCAGAATTTCAGTCCGCGCCTGCACCTAGGATCAGTGCTCCAAAGAATACGTAGATATCAATATCTTCATGAAAAGGTTAGATCTAAATACTATTAATGAAAGAGAAAATTCTACCAGAATGACCAGTTTATTTTCCTCGGATTTGGCACCACCCATGATTAATCCATATTGAGAATATGAGATGTGCTGCCGTGCAGGTCTGCCATGTTTGGAGATGTCGACCGTCGACTCGCTGGCCTGTTCGGGTCAATTGTATTCTCTTTTCCTCCACCTGGATTTGGGTTTCCGGCCGGCCGGATAAAGCGCATTGTTTCTTGTCTCCATTGTATGTACATACGAGAAGTAGAAGTAGCAAATACTTAGCTTTTCCGATCAGATCTATGAAACTTGTGAAGTGTGTGCCGACTGCGCGGTTGTGCTCGATCCCACCCACGCACGCGGAAATAGTATTGCCGCAATACGCACGTCATGGACGAATCGATCATGATTTCCGCGATGAATTTTTCCCGCTAGTGACGATACTGAAGTTGAACCACGCTGAACATAGATCTTGATGGATCCCGGCCGGATGATAAAATCCAGTCGTCGCGGTTTCCACAGACGGCACCAATTAAAGAGGGATCACCTCGCCAATGCCTACGGATTGTAGACTTGGATTTTGGAAAAGAACGACGATGCAGATTTCGGGAGCGAGATTGAGCACACGATTTACCCAGCTTCGGGTCCCCTCGGTGAAGGATCCCTACGTGCTGCTAGCAATCTAGTATATGATCATAAGTATCTTTACAGAGGGTCGCCGTAGGCGGAACTATGTTGTCTATCTGTTGTCCTCCCCCTATCGGGTACCCTGGCTGGCTTTATATATGCAACCAACCTAGGGTTTTACAAGAGTCCTAGTCGACTACTTCTTCGGGTTGCCTTTCTGGGCGTTCTCCATATTGGGCTGAGCCAGGTATATTAATAATGGGTACCCGAAGGGTATGCCCATGACACTAGGGTCATGAAATTCCACCTCCCATTAGGTGAGAAAAGCTCAACCATATGCCAATCTTAGGCTTCTGCAGCATCAAGCCTTTCGTGCGGTGTCACCGAAGTATAGTCTCTAAAATCGGCCGAAATATCGGTGGAGCGATAAACTGGCCGATATGCTAAAATCTTATCGGTTACCACCCGATTCAAGATAAATCGGCCGATAAATCGGTATCTCGGCCGATTTTTTGAACAGTGTATACATGTAAACACAAAATAAGCTAAAGTTAACAAATTCAGTTTCAGATTACCATTACTATCTTTGTGACAATGAAACCACTTAAATAACACAATAGACAACCTTAGTCTACTCACCGGAAACATACTATATAGAGCCCCACAACCCTTATAAATATTGGGTCAGGCAAAGGGATACCATTTCGGTACAAAGTAGAGAATCGATCGACAGAACTTTTCGAACATAATCTCCTAGGTTGTTTCTGCGTTGACACTGGAGTTTACTCACCGGAAAAAATCAGCTGCAACTTATTAACTGCAGAAAACTGTACAAAAACATTCAACAGTACTATAACATTTATATAAATAGAACATAATTTATAGTAAATTAATGTGCAAATGAAGGAAAAAACAATACATTCTGGAATGTTTTCTAGTATCTTCCTCCTCCTTTAGTGCAGCGTCCTTGCGTGCTGTGTCAACCACTTGAGAATGGTGCCATCATGCTAGGGTCATAAAGTTCCACCTCCCATTAGATGTATAAAGCTCGACCAGATGTCGAGCTTAGGCTTCTGCAACATCAAGTCTTTCGTGCGGTGTCATAGAAGTATAGTCTCTATGTATATGTATACACAAAATAAGCTAAAGTTAACAAATTCAGTATTAGATCTACTGCAGAAGGAAGATAAACTCTATTTTTTTTTTTTACTTTCACAGTTCAATTTAGCTCTACTGCTTTATTGTCTTGGGCTAACCTGGGTGGGCCATCAATCCGGTCATCTTGAGTTATAACTCCGCCACTGGGTATTACACATTTCGAGAAATTTTTTTAACTACTAATTTAGTTAATAGAATATACTCCTTCCATTCATGAATACAAGGCCACATTGTTTTTCGTGTCAAACCTTGACTAATGATTTAGTCAACCAAATGCAAGTTATATGCCACTCAAAAATATATCATTGTAAAGTTCATTGAAACGTGAATCCGATGATATAGTTTTGAATGACATGCAATTCATATTTGATTGACTCAATTATTTGTCAAATGTTGTCTCAAAAAATAAAGTGGTATTGTATTTAAGAACGGGGGAGTAAGGTATATATCACAAAAAATATACAATTGAAAACTTCTTTTTAATGTAAATTCAATGATATAATTTGTGTGATATCTATCAAATATTTTGTTTACCAAATTAATAATTATTTTTTCTTCGTAACTCATAACCCCTAATAAAGCGCTATGGAGATTTTTGTTTTTTTTTTGAATGTAAAATATATATAACCTAGCCAGCAAGCCGCCTCATTAAAAACCTCCCAGTCCCCTTAGGTACCCTGGTGAGGAAAAGAGTGCGTCACAAACTTGCTGGCTCAAATCAGAGTATCGTTACATCGTTCAGGATCGATGGTAAGAGGAAGCTAGGGGGTTCATCGACCCAATTACAAGAAGATTTACTAGAAAAACCATAACTAGCTAACTCATGGGCAACTCTATTAGCTTCTCTAGGACAGTGCATGAAATGAACCTGGCCGATAAGGGTAGCTAAATCCACACAATCTGCAAATACTGCTGAAGATTCATCAAACCAAGTCATCTCCCCAGTACATGCTTCAACAATCTCCGTCGAATCTGATTCCTCCACAATGTTAGAGCATCCCATCCTATTAGCCAGCTCAAGTCCCTCCTTCATAGCCATGGCTTCAGCTGCCCTCGCCGAAGAAACATGAGGGAGGAAGTAAGATAGCGCCGATATAAATTTCCCCGTGTGATCTCTTAAGATAGCTCCAACCGAACCAGAAGAAAACTCAGGATAGTAAGCCCCATCGACATTAACTTTGATTTGCCGAATGTCAGGTTTGCACCATTTAATTTCATCCGGACTTCTTTTCTTTCCAACCTTAGCCGAATTAGCTGCAATTGCCAACACTGCCATCTTACACTGATGCATGGGCTGCACCGTCTCATCATGCATTCTGCGACGGCGGATCCACCATAAGTACCAACATGAAATAATAATAATTTCCTTCAGGCCAAAAGCAAAACCAGGGAGAGAGTTGTTCTCCATTCTCAGAATATGCTCCAGGACCGCTGATCCCGCCCTATCCACGACCATGGCATCCTCAATAATGTGATTCAAACCCAAAGATAACCATAGTTCACACGCAGGCTGACACTGAAAAAGAAGATGTAGGATGTCCTCCGGGGCCTGTTGACAAATTGGGCACTGTCCACTCGTTCCAACATGGCGGTTTGCAAGGATGGATTTGAGAGGCATCAGTCCATGCAATGCCCGCCAAGCAAATATTTTGATCTTGCTTGGGATCTGCAACCACCAAAGCTCCTTCCAAACTGGGTTATGGATAGACGATCCAGGTAGGGCGAGTTGATTTGCCCTAGGGCCAAAAGTATGCCTCCATTGCAGGTGATATGCCGAACGTACCGTAAACCGTCCATTACTGTTAGAATTCCAAGCTACAAAATCATCAAAACCATGGATATTAAGCGGGATCTGCAGAATACGGGTAACATCAATGGGCAGGAAATAGTGGCGGAGAAGTCCTTCGTCCCACATCGCTGTCATATGGAGATTTTTGTTTAATTAAGCTTGAATAGTATTTTGATTTCTATCCACGTATGCGTTATTGCAGTAGTCACAATGTAGCTCGTCCTTTGCATTAGGCATCTCAATTACTCCATCCGTCCCATAAACATGTCTAAAATTTATTAAATTTATTAAAGAAGTAGTTTACATTGCTTTCGACATATGCTGCAAAATGCAAACTCGGCCGAGCTCCACATCCATGTACCAGGCATCCATGAATACGCCAACTCCAACTCGTTCCAACCTCTCACGCGTAAACGGTGGCCGCCCGTGGCTTCATCCTCTTCCGTCGCCCGTCCACCCTGGGATATGCAGACCCGGCGGCCTATGGTAGTCCGCGGCGCTCTACGGCCGGACGGCTCAGGCAGGGGAGCTGGTGGGGAGCGGTCGGTGAAGACCGTCGGTTCCTGGCCGTGTAGATGCCGGGGAGAAGACCAAATCTGGCCACCCGGGGATCAATTCTGCTTTGCCGTGTGGGTAATCTATTACCGATCCGATCTTCTCTTGTATGCGTGCGTCAGTAGCTAAATCGGACGAACCAACCAACAATCGCCACCGATCCAAATTTTATAGTAGAGATAGAGATTTCATAGTAGAGAAGAGAGAAGATATCTAGACGTTGTAACGATTTATGTATTAATACAAAGAAATTTCTGAAATACTTCCTCTCACACTGTTTCATTCCCGTCGTACTTTGCACTACTGCAGAATCGGCTATCACTGATAAGTATAAAACCGTAGCCAGCTCATGTACTGTTTGGTGACTTTGGTCCATCAATTTATACACATAACTAACCAGAGTAACCATGATTAGCGCTGCTAAATTTAGAACATGTTTCTAATGTTTTTCCTCTAAACATATGCCACCAAGGTCAGATGTTCTTACACTAGGTGCCTATATATTACTAGTATATTTAAACGTTGTAATGATTTACGTATACATACAAAGAAATTCCTGAAATATTTTCTCTCACACTCTATCCTTTGTTTCGTACTTGCATTACTTAGAATAGGCTATCAGTGACGGGTGTAAAAGGCTCATGGGTGGCGAGATAGGCTTCGATCACTAATATCTGGATACTGGTAATCGGTTATCAATGTAGGTGGTCCACCTATCGCATGTAATAAGTAGCAGTGATGGAATATCAAAGTGTCTATGTTAGCGGTACGTGTGACAACGGTGACCCATTTGTTTACTAGTGTAAATTGAGCATCGATCCACCTGACACAGGACATGAGCGTGTGCAGAAGAACTACAATAGAGAATCTCGTGATGTAACACATGTTGGGACCGGGGCTGGGAGACTAGGTTTCACCGCAATGGCCCCGCATGTCCTCCCTCGGTCACCATCGGAAGACGTGCTGCTTTCTAGCAGATGTGGATAGACAAAATCGAAGAAACATTTGACAACCCTTATTTTTGTAAAACATATAATTTTTTTGCTTCCCATTGAACTCTGCCATATAGTCCAAACTGGCCTTTAGACCTGCTTGCTTCATAATATGTTTATACTCTCTATAGAAATCAGAATACACAAAATAGATCTGAATGTATAACTTTTTAGAAAAGTAAGAGATGCCACAAATATATCATTCCGATTCACTGGCAAAGCAAAGAAATACAGTCACGACCACGGGGAAGCAAGGCAATCGCTTGGTATGTGTCTCTTATACCCCCACCACTATGAAAAGTTGTGCTCTGCTGACGGGCCGTTGGCACAACTGCTCTTCCTGTTGGAAAACGTTGCATAGAAAACAAAAAATTTCCTACCGCGAACACGCAATCCAAGCCAAGATGCAATCTAGAAGACGGTAGCAACGAGGGGGTATCGAGTCTCACCCTTGAAGAGATTCCAAAGCCTACAAGATGAGGCTCTTGTTGCTGCGGTAGACGTTCACTTGCCGCTTGCAAAAGCGCGTAGAAGATCTTGATCGCGATCGGTTCCGGCGCCACGAACGGGCAGCACCTCCGTACTCGGTCACACGTTCGGTTGTTGATGAAGACGACGTCCACCTCCCCGTTCCAGCGGGCAGCGGAAGTAGTAGCTCCTCTTGAATCCGACAGCACGACGGCGTGGTGTCGGTGGTGGTGGAGAAATCCGGCGGAGCTTCGCTTAAGCGTGCGGGATGTGGTGGAGGAGAGATACCGCTAGGGTTTGGGGAGAGAGGGGAGGCTAGGGCGCCGGCCAAGGGCAGCCCTAGGTGGTGCGGCCAAGAGTGGGCAGCCCCCTCCCTCTCCTCCTCATTATATAGGTGGAAATCCCCAAGTGTTGGTATCCAAGTCTTCGAATAAGACCCCAACAATGAAACCTCCCATATGTAGGGAAACCTACCCAAGGTGGGAATCCCACTTGGGGTGGGATTCCCCCTTCCATGAGGGGGGTTGGCCGGCCACCCTAGGGGAGTCCACCTTGGACTCCTCCCCTTTAGGGTTGGCTGGCCATGCAAGGTGGAGTCCCTCCGGGACTCTACTTTTCATGGTGATTTCTTCCGGACTTTTCTAGAACCTTCTAGAACCTGCCATAAATGCACCGGATCATTTCCAAACTTGGAATATGACTTCCTATATATGAATCTTATTCTCCGGACCATTCCGAACTCCTCGTGATGTCCGGGATCTCATCCAGGACTCCGAACAAATATTCGAACTCCATTCCATATTCAAGTTCTACCATTTCAACATCCAACTTTAAGTGTGTCACCCTACGGTTCGTGAACTATGCGGACATGGTTGAGTACTCACTCCGACCAATAACCAATAGCAGGATCTGGAGATCCATAATGGCTCCCACATATTCAACGATGACTTCAGTGATCGAATGAACCATTCACATACAATACCAATTCCCTTTGTCACGCGATATTTTTACTTGTCCGAGGTTTGATCATCGGTATCACTCTATACCTTGTTCAACCTCGTCTCTTGACAAGTACTCTTTACTCGTACCGTGGTATGTGGTCTCTTATGAACTTATTCATATGCTTGCAAGACATTAGACGATATTCCACCGAGAGGGCCCAGAGTATATCTATCCGTCATCGGGATGGACAAATCCCACTGTTGATCCATATGCCTCAACTCATACTTTCCGGATACTTAATCCCACCTTTATAACCACCCATTTACGCAGTGGCGTTTGATGTAATCAAAGTACCTTTCCGGTATAAGTGATTTACATGATCTCATGGTCATAAGGACTGGGTAACTATGTATTGAAAGCTTATAGCAAATAACTTAATGACGAGATCTTATGCTACGCTTAATTGGGTGTGTCCATTACATCATTCATATAATGATATAACCTTGTTATTAATAACATCCAATGTTCATGATTATGAAACTAATCATCCATTAATCAACAAGCTAGTTTAAGAGGCATACTAGGGACTTCTTGTTGTCTACATATCACACATGTACTAATGTTTCGGTTAATACAATTATAGCATGATATATAAACATTTATCATAAACATAAAGATATAAATAATAACCACTTTATTATTGCCTCTAGGGCATATCTCCTTCACTTCCCACCAACCCGCTAGACGGATAGTCGGCGGCCATCAGCACAGGGAGTTTTGTGCCGACGGCGGCCGTTGGCACATGCGTTTACTATGCCGACGGCAACCGTCGGCACATAGGCATGTGTGTGGGCCCGGGAGCTGCGCCTGGACAGCGGGGGGACAGCGTTAGAGCTGTGCCGACGGCCTGGCTGTCGGCACAACTTCACATGCATGTGCCGACGTCCAGGCCGTCGGCACAGTTTTCCCCCATTCTCTCCCGCCATGTTTTCCTGCCCTTTCTCCTCCGCCATGTTTTCGTTCCCTTTCTCTCCCGCCCAGGTTTTCCCGCAGTTTCTCTCCCGCCATGTTTTCCCACCATTTCAGCCCTCGCTTCCCTACATATAGCTAGCCATGTCTTGCGTAGTTTTCCTCCAACAAAACCAGCAACAGTTCTCATCCAACACCACCACTGAAGCCTCTCAACTCTGCTGCAGTTGAGATGGCTCCTCGTCACGGTAAAAACACGGGCTTCATCGATATTCGCTTGCGGTCTATGGGGGGCATTTCACGCTGAAATCTCCGCCGCTGGAGTGCGTGTGTGGCTCGACAGCTTAAAAACTAGGAGGCTTCTTGATACAGGGTGGCTTTTGGACACCTCCGCCTCAAGACCGACAAGCCCTCCTCGTGGCCCAATGACACGAGCTCGGGCCAGAGCTATACACCAAGAGGTGAATTTGCTCCTTTCCACGTATACGTTGGATACCTCATTGGATGGAATGCTACCTCATGCAAATGCTCTATGTGTCATCAGGTACAAGCCTCACCAAGGATCTGAAGAAGAAGAAGCTCCATGGCTCAAGGAAGAAGAAGAAGAGAAGAAGGAAGAACCGCTTCAGCTGATGGCGTCAATGCCACGCGGGCACTGCCGGTGGAAGCACCCCGGCACTACCGGCCGACGCACCCCGGCACTGCCGACCTCCAAGCACCGGCACTGCCGGCCCCCAGGCACTGGCACTGCCGCCCGAAAACGTCGCAACAGCACCTAGCCAGCACTGCCGCTGGGCTCACCCTGGCGCTGCCGGCCCCACTCTAGTTGACTTCATCTGAGCCATCGATTTCGATCCTATGGCTGTGTTTATTTCGCAAATGACCAAGTTACCCCTGTTTTGGATCTAGCCTATATATAGGGCTCACCCAACCACGAATTAGGGTTAGACTTGCTTTTGAGATTGATATGAGCTTAGCTCCTCCCCCATGGGAAACCCTACTGGAGATGCACCCATGAAGTGTATCAAGGATCTTCTTAGTGATTGGTCTCTTCCATTCTAGGGATTCTAGTGTTTGTGGATCTTTTGCTTTTGCAATTCTATCTATTTGCACTCTCTTTGGAACTCTACCAATTACTTGCTAATCTTTTGTGAGGGATTTCTACTCCTTGTGGGTCTTTGCCTTCCAATTCCATTGGATTGGTGTATCGGGCTGATACGTCCAATTTGCATCACTATTTTATATCATAATTTGCTGTTATTCATTGATATATTTCATATTTAGAGATGATACTTATGTTATTTCATCTATTTTGCATGTTTCATGATTATTTGGAGATCGCGCACCGGAGCCAGGATTCTGCTGGAAAAAGCACCGTCGGGATGCAATATTTCGGAAGATCAG